>NW_028261397.1:3543299-3550799 GCF_051295495.1 Thamnophis sirtalis | reverse complement strand
AGGAAAAAAGAAGGAAGGAAGAGGGGGGAAAAGAGAAAGGAAGGGAAAGGAAAGGAAAAAGGAAGGAAGGGAAAGAGAGAAAGAAAGAAAGGGAAGGAGGGAGGGAGGAAAAAAGAAAAGTGAAAGAAGGAAGGAAAAAAGAAGGAAGGGGAAAGAAAGAGAAAGGAAGGGAAAGGAAAAATGAGGGAAGGGAGAGAAGGAAAGAAAAGAAAGGGAGAAAGAAAGAAAGAAGGAAGGAAGGAAGGAAGAGGGAGGGAGGAAAGGAAGGAAAAAAGAAAGGAAAGGAAGGGAAAAAAGAAGATAAGAGAAAGAGAGGAAGGAATGGAAAGGAAAAAGGAAGGAAGGAAGGAAGGAAGGAAGGAAGGAAGGAAGGAAGGAAGGAAGGAAGGAAGGAAAAGAACTGCAAAGGGAGAAAAACAATGGCATCAACGTTGGCCAAAGTTGGCGCCGTAATGTCAGCTTGTTCGCTCTGGGCCCCCAGAGAGGATTCGCCAAAGAGGATGGTGGTGAAAGGGTCTCCAGAAGGGACTGTCCAGCAATATGGACACTGAGCAGGACACCAACTGAAGGGAACTCTAGCCCACAAGAACACTTATTTGGGTTGGAATCCAGGCAAATCTTGGTTTATGCTTTACAAGCTAGGTGATGCCTTGTGATCAGCTGTGATGACATCATGGGTGTGATGTCATAGCAGACTACAGAAAGGGTAGCATTTATGTCCTTATTTGCATAATGAGGCCAGTGATGTCATCATGCCAGATGACATCATTTCCCCCCTATACGATTCAGCTCCTGATCACTTTCCTCTTGGCTTCATTCATGTCATGTGACCAGTGACGTCACAACACAGGTGATTATCATTTGCTCCATATATAATTCAGGCAGTGTTAAACCAAACAGGTAATCCTCAAATTACAATCTGGCTTTCGTGACCGTTCAAAGTTATAACGGCACTGAAAAAAGTGGCTTCTGACCGTTTTCACACTTACAACTGTTGCAGCATCCCCATGCTCATGTGATTCATATTTATGACGGTTGCAGTGTCCCGGGGTCACGTGATCCCCTTTTGCAACCTTCTGCCAAGCAAAGTCAATGGGGGAGACTCACTTGCCAACTTAAGAGGCGAGGTGGCACAGTGGTTAGGGTGCAGTACTGCAGGCCACTTCAGCTGACTGTTATCTGCAGTTCGGCGGTTCAAATCTCACCAGCTCAAGGTTGACTCAGCCTTCCATCCTTCCGAGGTGGGTGAAATGAGGACCCAGACTGTGGGGGCAATATGCTGACTCTGAAAACCGCTTAGAGAGGGCTGAAAGCCCTATGAAGCGGTATATAAGTCTAACTGCTATTGCTATTGCTAACTGCAGTGAGTCACTTAACAACGGGGGCAAGAAATGTTGTAAAATGGGGCATAATTCACTCAATTGTCCTGCTTAGCAACCAACACAATAGGTTCAGCTGTGGTCGTAAGTCTAGAACAACCTTGTACTGAACATATTGCATTTTTCTTGAGATGGAGCTCCAAATGCAGGCTGGGAGTTGTAGTTCTGAAATAAACCTTCTCGAAGGAAGAATGTTTATTTCAGTGTTTCTCAGCCTTAGTAGCATGTTTTAAGATGGGTGGATTGACTCCCAAAATTCCCCAGCACACATAAATTTGCCAAGGTGAAGTAATACTGATTTATTTGCAAATCTGATGAAGCATGCTAGATTCCTGTCTGTGCAATTTTGATTTTTCTTCTTTGAGTTAGCCCTAAATACACCCATTGTGCATCTATGGGAGGCAGGCTGTAAAACCTACTCTTCCTTCTTGGTTCATTTTACCTATTTTCTTTATGCATTTTGGACTAGAAAAATCTCTTTCTCTCTTTTTTCTCTTTCTCTTTCTCTCTCTCTCTCTCCTCTCTCTCTCTTTATTTCTCTTCCTTTCTATCTTTTCTTTCACTCTATCTCTTTCTCTCTCTTTTCTGTCCTTTTCTTTTTCTTTCTGTGGGAAGTTATCATCCAGCCCTCTCCCAGAAAAATGAAATATCCTAGGAAATATTGAAAAGGCAGAATATTTCTCTGGATGTGAAAAAAGGAAGAAATGTGTTTTAAAAGACAGAATAGCTGCCTGCAGCTTCCTGCCCATCCCCACTTTGTCAATGGGCCATTAAGAAGGCCAAGATAGTCCCTTTACATAATAAAGACTTCTCCACTTCAGCTACAGGGGATGGGATTAAAGCATGATAATATTGGCCCCAACTGACCACATGGCATCTGAGAGCTCAACCATACCTGGATTCAAAACGCAGCCTAGATAGTAGCCCCTGCAAGGCTCCATGGGAGTCTGACAACCAATCAGAATACATTTCTTACACAGGAACAGGAAACAGAGAGGTGGGACTGAACAGATTATAAAAAGCCTAGCAAGCCCCTCCTTCAGCCTTCTCTTCTTCTCCACCAACATTGAAGCATGTGATCCCCTTTTCTGTTCAGGACTCAAGCCATGTGGTCCTGTCCACCATTAAAACCATCTTTCCAAGTAGCCTCCATGTCTCCCCACTTGGAGCCGAACCCAGAAGGACATTTCTTTCAACATTTCTATTTCTCTCTCTCTCACTCACACACACACACAAATAGTGTTCTCTTTCTCTCTCTCTTTTCTCTCTCTCTTTTTTCTTTTTTCTTTCTTCTCTCTCTCTTTCTCTCCCTCCCTCCCTCCCACTCCCTCTCTCTCTCCTGCTGCTTTTCATTCTCACCAACACCCTATAAAGATTATTAAGGGAGAACCTGCCATTTTTCACATGGATCTTGCCGATTATGTCTATTACTCTCCTCATTGCCTTGTTATCCCATCTTCTTGCAGTTAAAATGCAAAGGACGTTGCAGGAAATTTGAAACAATAGCTGCATTCAAGCAATTACAGCCAGCCCTGCATACGGAATTAATCCACTTTCTTGGATTTTTGCCATCCGGAGAAGAATGAAACTAACCAAACAGGATTGGTTTGTGCAACTTGTAAGATTAAAAAAGAAAAAGATAAACGTTAAACCAAGCTTGCACATCTTATGCCTGCACAGCTGTTAACGGGTGTTATATGAACAAAGCTATTTACAAAAAGCCCAGATTCTCCCTGCAATTTTTATTTGCTAGTGAAGACTTCCAAACAGCATTCTCCAATGCTTATCACTCCCAGCTACCAGAAACTCCTCTGGTTGGAAATTATGAGGAATTTACTTCCAAAAATATGTCGGAAGTGCCTGGCTGAGAAACTGCTGTAATGCAATTTTTCAGTAAGCCACAACCTCTGTGAGAATGACTGCATTTCAGCCTTCTAATCTACAGCCTGTCCTCAATTTACAATCATTTAGTTTAGTGACCGTTTAAAGTTAGAAGAGCACTGGGGGGTGGGGGGACCTGACTCATCACCGGTTTTCATACTTTAGGACCATTGCAGCATCCCCAGGATCAGGGGATGAAAATTCACTGAACAGCTGTGGCAGGAAAGGTCGTAAAATGGGGCAAAACTCACTTAACAACTGTTTCGCTTAGCAATAGAAATGTTAGGCTCAATTACGGTCACAAGTCGGCGACTATTTGCAATCCACATTTTGGGAGCCAACTCAGAAAAACAAAATTAAAAATCTGCATCTTAGGTATGCATTAGGCTAGACAAGAATTTGGTGGTAAACTAGAATTATTTTGACATACAAAAAATTGTACTTCGATGTCTTATTGATTGAGGAATGATGAAATGTTTGTTTTAAAAGAAATAAAACTTTTGAACATTAAAAAAAAAATCTGCATCTTAGGATTTAACGTTGAAGGAATGCACCTACTTAGATAACGTATATTTCAAATATCCCTTTCCAAATTGTGTTTCTTTATGCCTTTTAAACTGCAAAACTAAAGGGACCAAAATCCATGTCAAACAGACCAGAACTGAATTCCTTTCAGACTAGGGATGAAGAAGAAAAAAATCCACACTGAAAAAGAATTGTTGGTAACTTAAAACTGGGTCATTTTCTTAATTAATGAGGACTTAATTGTCTACAGTAACTCGTAGCCGACTTCAAGCCTTTAGGAAACCAGTGGATTTGGCTACGCATGTGAGAATTAAATCCCCTTTGGATGCAACCAACCTGTTTTAAGAATGAATAGAAGTTTCCATGGTTTTAATCTGTGCAGAGTTACTTTTTTCTCCAGACAAAACTGCTGAGCTTTGAAAGAAATAAGAAATGGGGATAATTTGCCCAGCTAAAATAATCTCAGCCTTTTGGGGAAGGAAGATTTAGAGACAAAAGTGGAATAAGGTGTTATTTTTATAGCACCGGTCAATATCACTGATAGTATAAAATGTGGTATTCAGCGGTAGGATTCAATTTTTTTTTGTATCGGTTCTGTGGGCGTGGCTTGGTGGGCGTGGCCAGGTTGCCATGTGACTGGGTGGGCGTGGCCAATTTAACAGTCTATTAAACAATACACAGCAGCCCTCTTTTCTATTCTTCTTTTTAATACTGCATAAAGTTTTTGCTCTAAGTTTGTTTTTTTACTAGAGGTTGGCAATGCCTGGGGATTTCTGGGAATTTCTCCTCTGTGTAGAGGCACCAAAATAACAAAGATGATATAAGGTCGCCTGCTGGAGCAGGGGGTTGGACTAGATGACCTTGGAGGTCCCTTCCAACCCTGGATTGCTGTGCTGTCATCCTCTGAAGCGGTGTCTAGTGCCAGGGTTTGTGGTCCTTCCTTCCTCTCTTTTTTCCCTCCCTCCTTCCCTCTATCCATCCATATCTCATTCACTTTCCCTTCTCTCTTTCTCCCTTCCCTCCCTCCTTCCCACCCTCTCTCTTTCTTTCTTTCTTTCTTTCTTTCTTTCTTTCTTTCTTTCTTTCTTTCCTTCTTTCTTTCTTTCTAATTCTTTCAATCTACAGATAGTTCTCAATTTACAGTAGTTCATTTAATTCCCTTCCCTCTTTCTCCCTTCCCTTCCTTCCACCCTCTCTCTCTCTCTCCCTCTCTCTCTCTCTCTCTCTCTTTCTTTCTTTCTTTCTTTCTTTCTTTCTTTCTTTCTTTCTAATCCTTTCAATCTACAGATAGTTCTCAAGTTACAGTAGATCATTTAATGACTGTGCAAAGTTACAACGGCACTGAAAAAAAGTGACATAGGACTGTTTTTTCACACTTACAACCGTTGCAGGGATCAAAATTTGGACGGTGGTCAACTGACTTGTATTTATGACGTGATCCCCTTTTGCGACCTTCTGCCAAGCAAAGCCAATGGGGAAGCCGGATTCACGTAACAACCCTACCAACGTAACCACTGCAGTGGTTCACTTAACAACAGTGCCAGGAAAGGTCTTAAAATGAAGGCAAAGCCAATGGGGAAGCCGGATTCACGTAACAACCCTACCAATGTAACCACTGCAGTGGTTCACTTAACAACAGTGCCAGGAAAGGTCTTTAAATGAAGGCAAAATTCACTTAACAACTGTCTCACTTAGCAACAGAAATTTTGGGCTCAAATGGTGGTCGTTAAGTTGAGGACTGCCTGTAATTTCAACCAGGGCTGCGTTATGCCAGTTGTTCACTGTTGCTCTGATTCTGGGAATTTGTTAATTAACAACCTTGAGAAATCAGGCTAAAGGTAAATAGCAATAGCACTTTAGCATCAAATGCAGCTCACCTGTTTAGATAATGATTGAGCAGGTTTTCCACAATTTTTTTTGAAAAAGAGAGGGGATGTAATTGAAATAAACTTATACAGAATATTCTATTCTGTAGAATAATATTCTATACTATTCTATCCTATCCTATTCTTATTGATATTTCTATCCTAGCCTATTCTATTCTTATTTCTACTTATTCGATTCTTATTTCTATTCTGTTCTTAATTCTATTCTATTCTTATTCATATTTCTATTCTATCCTATCCCGTTCTGTCATGTTCTATCCTTCTATTCTTATTTCTATTCTATTCAATCTTGTCCTGCCTGATCCTATCCTATTCTTATTTCTATTCTATTCTAATTGATATTTCTATCCTATTCTTATTTCTATTCTATTGATATTTCTATTCCTATTCCTGTTCTATTCTTATTTCTACTTATTCGATTCTTATTTCTATTCTATTCTATTCTTATTTCTACTTATTCTATTCTTATTTCTATTCTATTCTTAATTCTATTCTATTCTTATTCATATTTCTATTCTATCCTATCCCGTTCTGTCCTATCCTTCTATTCTTATTTCTATTCTATTCAATCTTGTCCTGTCCTATCCTATCCTATTCTTATTTCTATTCTATTGATATTTCTATTCCTATTCCTATTCTTATTGATATTTCTGTTCTATCCTCTTCTTTTCTTTTCTATTCTTATTGATATTCCTATCCTATCCTATTCTTATTTCTATTCTATTCTAATTGATATTCCTATCCTATCCTATTCTTATTTCTATTCTATTCTAATTGATATTCCTATCCTATCCTATTCTTATTTCTATTCTATTGATATTTCTATTCCTATTCCTATTCTATTCTTATTGATATTTCTATCCTATCCTATTCTTTTCTATTCTTTTCTTATTTCTATTCTATTCTATTCTTATTTCTATTCTATTCTATTCTTATTTCTATTCTATTCTATTCTATTCTTAATTCTATTCTACTCTTATTTCTATTCTATCCTATCCTATTCTTTTCTATTCTATTCTTATTGATATTTCTATTCTATTCTATCCTATCCTATCCTTTTCTCTATCTCGTGTAATGAATTGGCAGGTTCAACATGTTTTTGCTCCCATCATTCATTGTTCGGTTTACATACAATTAATCTCCGGGTTGTAAAAAAAATATCTAAGGTTTAGATCTGGTTATGCCTTGAATGGTGTGAGAGCATTGCAAGATCTGAGCTGGATTTTTCAATTCGATAAGACTTAAAATCTTTTAAAACTTGCAATGCTTTACATTCCCAAAAGAAAGCCACAGCAATCTACAGGTATTCCTCGAGTTACAACCCGAAAATTGCGCCCAAAATTTCTGGTGTTAAGTGAGTTTCGCCCCATTTTACAACCTTTCTTGCCATAGCTGTTAAGTGAATCATTGCAGCGGGTAAGTTAGTGACATGGTTGCTAAGTGAATCTGGCTCCCCCATTTGCTTGTTGGAAGGTCACAAAAGGAGATCACATGATCCCAGGACACGGCAACCGTCATAAACATGAGTCAGTCGGCAAGGGACCGAATTTTGATCATGTGAAACAGTCATAAGTGTGAAAAACAGCCCTAATTCGCTTTTCTCAACGCCTTTGTAACTTTGAACAGTTACTAAATGAACTGTTGTAAGTTGAGGGCTATCTTTACTTGAACAATTTGTCTAAAAAACCCCCACAATATAGTGATATTTGAAGCGGTCAAGCTCAACTGAAGAGATTTTTTTAATTTGATAAAGTAATTTCCTAGAGAACAATTCCTTAGCTCAGCTTTTTCATTTTATGCCTTCAATGCCACAGACAGTATGTTAATTT
>NW_028261397.1:3538299-3540799 GCF_051295495.1 Thamnophis sirtalis | reverse complement strand
AAGTTTATTTCTTCACTTCCCCGGCCCATCCAGACAGGCCAAAGTCCTCTTAAACCGTTCAAACTTTTTATTTTCTCGGAATAATTTTCTGCCTGAGCTTTCTGAGTTTGGTGGCAGACGACCAGCAGAATGAATCCTGGCCAAATTCTGCAAGAGGCCCCCGTCCGAAAAATCGCCATCTTCGGCGGGACTCATGGCAACGAGCTATCGGGGGTGTTTTTGGTCAAATCCTGGCAAGAAAACGGAGCAGAGATCGAAAGACGGGGGCTGCAGGTACGGCCTTTCCTGGCTAACCCACGAGCGGTGGAGAAATGCTGCCGGTATATAGACTGTGACCTGAACCGGGTGTTTGATTCCGAAAATCTTGGGTAAGCTTAAACCATGATGGGTTGTGTGAATGCACGCATGCTCAACACTAGAACATTGGCGTGAGTCTAGATAGCTTGGGGGTTTCTTTATTCAAGTACGATTTATGGGATAGATATTATTTATGCACCTGGTGGCTCAGGGGCTAAGACGCTGAGCTTGTCGATCAGAAAGGTCGGCAGTGCGGCGGTTCGAATCCCTAGCACCGCGTAACGGAAGGAGCTCCCGTTCCTTGTCCCAGCTTCTGCCAACCTAGCAGTTCGTAAGCACGTAAAAAATGCAAGTAGAAAAATAGGAGCCACTTTTGGTGGGAAGGGAACAGCGTTCCGTGCGCCTTCGGGCGTTGAGTCATGCCGGCCACATGATCACGGAGACGTCTTCGGACAGCGCTGGCTCTTCGGCTTTGAAACGGAGATGAGCACCGCCCCCTAATGTCAGGAACAACTAGCACAGGAACCTTTAGCTTTACCTATCATTTAGGCGTTTAAAATGTTTATACAGGTGGTCCTAGACTTACGACCACAACGGACGCCAACATTTCCCTCGCTAAGCGAGGCAGTTGGTGAGAGAGTTTTGCCCCGTTTTGCAAACCTTTCCTGCCACCGTTGTTCAGTGAATCCCTATCGAACCCGGGGGAAATCAGGAGATTCAGGCAGTTCACATTGAGCACAGGTAGTCCTTGAGTTGTGAGACAATTGAGCCCCAAATTTATGTCGCTAAGGGAAACATTTGTTTGCCCCATTTCATATACATAATTTTTTATTTATTGATTGATCTTGTCGCGTTCATGTAAGTGTATATTGGAAATGGTGGTGACTCTTTAAGAGCTGCATGCAATGAAATTTCATTTTAACGTCCCATTCAAAGTCACAATAAAGTTATCATTCTAATCTATTCTGTTCTATTTTACCACTTTTCTTGGATTTAGATTGGATTTATTACATTTATATGCCGCCCTTTTCCCCAAAGGGGACTCAACTCTTGCCAGAGTTGTTAAGTGAATCATTGCATTCATTAGGTCAGTGTTTCTCAACCTTGGCAACTTGAAGATGTCCGGACTTCAACTCCCAGAATTCCCCAGCCAGCGAATGCTGGCTGGGGAATTCTGGGAGTTGAAGTCCGGACATCTTCAAGTTGCCAAGGTTGAGAAACACTGCATTAGGTGAGCCATGCGGTTGTTAAGTGAATCTGGATTCCATGGACTTGGCTTTTCAAAAGGTCGCAAAAGGGGATCACATAACCCCGAGACGTTGCGGCGGTCATAAATATGAATCACTTCCCAACGTAACCATGCGTGGATCATGCGGGAACAGTCCTGAGCGTGGAAAACGGTCGTAAGTCACTTTTTTTCAATGCCATTGCA
Source organism: Thamnophis sirtalis (assembly GCF_051295495.1). Classification (NCBI taxonomy): domain Eukaryota; kingdom Metazoa; phylum Chordata; class Lepidosauria; order Squamata; family Natricidae; genus Thamnophis; species Thamnophis sirtalis. The sequence goes on along the minus strand of NW_028261397.1, from coordinate 3,539,070 downwards.
AATTTGAACGGTCACTAATCGAACCGTTGCAACTCAAGGACTACCTGTTTATGATTAACCCTTCTAGGCAGACACATTAATCCTTAATTTTATTTCAGCATTCTCACAAAGAGCTCCATTTGAACAGAAACCAATCCAGCCCTGCTAATGCTTGGTGAAAACATAACAGATGTAACAGCCCAGAATGACAGGCGTGGGAGGGACCTTGGAGGTCTTCTAGTCCAGCCCGCTGCTCAAGCAGAGAACCTAACACATGATTTCCAGACAAATGTTGTCCAACCTTTTCTGAAAAACATCCAGTGTTGGAGCATTCACAACTTGCCCTTGTGACCTCTAGACTGGACTACTGCAACGTGCTCTACATGGGGCAGCCCTTGAAGAGCATTCGGAGACTTCAGCTTGTCCAGAATGCAGCCGCGCGAGCGATCGTGGGTGCGCCTCGGTTCACCCACGTAACACCTATCCTCCGCGAGCTGCACTGGCTGCCTATTGGTCTCCGGATACGCTTCAAGGCGCTAGTCGTCACTTATAAAGCCCTTCATGGTATTGGACCTGGGTACTTGAGAGACCGCCTGCTGCCAATTACCTCCCAAAGACCCATTAGATCCCACAGACTAGTCCTCCTCCGAATTCCATCCGCCGGCCAGTGTCGACTGGCGACTACCCGGAGGAGAGCCTTCTCTGTGGCTGCTCCGACCCTCTGGAACGAACTCCCCGTGGAGATTCGAACCCTCACCACCCTCCAGGCCTTCCGCAAAGCCCTTAAAACCT
>NW_028261397.1:3503189-3538099 GCF_051295495.1 Thamnophis sirtalis | reverse complement strand
TCACAACTTCTGGAGACAAGCCGCTCCACTGATTAATTAACAGAATAATATAGTTGGACGGGATCTTAGAGGTCTTCTAGTCCAACCCCCTGCTCAAGCAGGAGACCCTACGTTCGTGATGGCACGCATGCCTGAAGTGGCATGTGGAGCCATGTCGCCTGGCAGGCATGGCATCGCACGTTCCTCTTATGGGTTTCTGGCACACATATGCGCACGACAATCAGCTGCCCATGCGGCAGTGCCAAAAAACTGGAGGAGCTAGTCTTCCGTTTTCCGGAGTGAGCATGTACGCCAGCCAGCTGATCGTCATGCGCACATGCGTGCCAGTAACTGGAAGACTAGCTGGCTGGCATGCATGCGCGCCCCAGAAACCATACGTTCATTTTCCGATGCATGCAGCTCCTTTTTCAGGTTGGGGCACACCGAGGAGCGTGCATGCTCCCCTTTTTCGCACTCGGCGCCGAAAAGATTCGCCATCACTGCCCTGTATCATTGTGGATAAAAGGCTGGCCACTCTCTTCTGGAAAACTGATTTGATTGATTGATTTGATTGATTTGATTTTATTATATTTATATGCTGCCCTTTCCCCCCGAAGGGGACTCAGGGCGGCTCACAATTCAAATCAGGGAAGGGGGGTACAGACAAAAAATAAAAGACGAAACATAACAATACATAATTTAAAAACACACAGCAGTCATACCAATTCGAGACGGGGGCAACGGTTCTTTAGCCCCAGGCCTGTCGGAACAGCCAGGTTTTAAGGGCTTTGCGGAAGGCCTGGAGGGTGGTGAGGGTTCGAATCTCCACGGGGAGTTCGTTCCAGAGGGTTGGAGCAGCCACAGAGAAGGCTCTCCTCCGGGTAGTCGCCAATCGACACTGGCCGGCGGATGGGATTCGGAGGAGGCCTAATCTGTGGGATCTAATCGGTCTAGTGGAGCCCTGATGGAGAACTTACAACTTCTGGAGGCAACACTGATTAATTATCTTGTCGAGAAATTTCTCCTTACCTCCAGGTTGCTTCTCTCCTCGATTAGTTTCCATCCATTTGCTTCTTGTCCTGCCTTCTGGGACTTTGGAGAATAGCTTGAACCACAAGTCACTCTTCCAGTAAATATGTACCGTATTTTTCAGAGTATAAGATGCGCCGAAGTATAAGATGCACCTAGCTTTTAGGGAGGAAAACAAGGGAGGAAAATATCTGCCTCTGGCTCCCAGCAATTTGCCTCCTTGCAGCAAACAGCAAACAGCACAGACAATATACACTGCTTGTAGGGTTACATTTCAGACTATACTTGTACAGATGCTGTTAAAATTGAGGTGGCTTTCTGGAAGTAGAGTTATTCTCTGCAATTTAAAAGGAGATACAATAGCACTGGGCCTCTTCCGATCAAGCATTTATTTTAAAAAGCTTCTTCATTTTGTTAAGCTGCCTAGAACAAGAATAAAGCAGCCTTTAAAAAATAAGTCTAATAATTTGAACATTCTGTAGGCATTAATAGTTATTGACTTACCTCCTTGCAGCAAACGGTTCCACCACAAAACCGCGCTCGACTAAACCGCGCTCGACTAAACCGCGTCGCTGACGTCATCAACAGCGCGACAACAGCGCGGAGACAGAAGCACGCTGTAAACGCTAAACCTAAAATTAACCCCTAAACCTAACCCCCCTAAACCTAACCCTAAACCTAAACCTAACCCTTAACCTAACCCTAATCCTAACCCTTAACCTAACCCTAAACCTAACCCTTAACCTAACCCTTAACCTAACCCTTAACCTAACCCTAAACCTAACCCTTAACCTAACCCTAAACCTAACCCTTAACCTAACCCTTAACCTAACCCTTAACCTAACCCTAAACCTAATCCTAACCCTTAACCTAACCCTAAACCTAACCCTTAACCTAACCCTAAACCTAACCCTTAACCTAACCCTAACCCTAACCCTTAACCTAACCCTAAACCTAACCCTCAACCTAACCCTAAACCTAATCCTAACCCTTAACCTAACCCTAAACCTAACCCTAAACCTAACCCTTAACCTAACCCTAAACCTAATCCTAACCCTTAACCTAACCCTAAACCTAACCCTTAACCTAACCCTAAACCTAACCCTTAACCTAACCCTAACCCTAATCCTAACCCTTAACCTAACCCTAAACCTAACCCTTAACCTAACCCTAAACCTAACCCTTAACCTAACCCTAAACCTAACCCTTAACCTAACCCTTAACCTAACCCTTAACCTAACCCTTAACCTAACCCTAAACCTAACCCTTAACCTAACCTTAAACCTAACCCTTAACCTAACCCTTAACCTAACCCTTAACCTAACCCTAAACCTAACCCTTAACCTAACCCTTAACCTAACCCTAAAGCTAACCCTAAACCTAATCCTAACCCTTAACCTAATCCTTAACCTAACCCTAAACCTAATCCTAACCCTTAACCTAACCCTAAACCTAATCCTTAACCTAACCCTTAACCTAACCCTTAACCTAACCCTTAACCTAACCCTAAAGCTAAACCCTTACCTTAACTTGAATCGGCTTGCTTTCAAAGCGCTATTTAAAGCGCCCTTCTTTCTCCGTGCTTGCTGTTGTCGCCCTGTTGATGACGTCAGCGACGCGGTTTAATCGGGCGCGGCTTAGTCGAGCGCGGTTTTGTCGTGCCACGGCAGCAAACAGCCTGTTTCAGTTTAGCCTGATTAGAAGAGGGAAAAAATCTGTCTCCCAGCAATTTGCCTCCTTACAGCAAACAGCATTTTTTTTTAAAAAATCCCCATTTTTTACAGCAAGTTTCACTTTCAGTTTCACTTTAAGCGCCCTCCCGATCATCAGCTGTTTCAGGCTGCAGGGATTGCCATAGCCTATTGCAGCCTCCGCCAGCCCCATATTCCCCGTTTGCTGCAAGGAGGCAAATTGCTGGGAGGCAGAGGCCAAAGGGTGGGGGCTGGTGGGTGGGTGGGGCTCAATTCAGTGTATAAGACGCCCCCAATTTTTCAGCCTCTTTTAGGGAGGGAAAAGGTGCCTCTTATACTCCGAAAAATACGGCACACCTTTAAAAGTTCACTGGCTCTGCGATCTTTTATCCCATGATTTGCACGTGCCAAAGGATCGGTAAAATTTCGGAATCCAAGGGACGCTTCTTTAACACGTCATTTAACCACTGAGCCAAGGTGGCGCAGTGGTTAAATGCAGCACTGCAGGCTACTGCTAGATCAGCAGTTCAGCGGTTCAAATCTCACCGGCTCAGGGTTGACTCAGCCTTCCATCCTTCCGAGGTGGGTAAAATGAGGACCCAGATTGTTGGGGGCAATATGCTGACTCTGTAAACCGCTTAGAGAGGCCTGAAAGGCCTATGAAGCGGTATATAAGTCTACTGCTATTGCTATTGCTATTGCAAGCACAGAGGAGCTGGTGGAGAAAGCAATTTGAGGCTTCCATATTGAAAAAAGTCATAATCCTCAGTGAAGGAGGAGTGGGAATCTTGTTTTTACAGCTTTTGAAAATGCTTTCCTTGGCTCGCAGCCTTTTAGCTAAATACCCAGGATGGGACAGCCAATTCCACGCCAATTCCACAATTATTTGGGCACAGCAGGCAGGCCAAGAGGCTTGTTAGACAACGTTTTCGGGATGGAAAAAGAAATAAAATTGCAAAAAACGCTTGCTAAGATGCGTTTGATTGCCCTAAAATAAGATCTTGTATCAAAAGCAATCCATTTCACTCCTTCTACCCCGGAGTACGTTGAACTGTTGTGGAAATCTGTCCATCGCAGAATATATCGGAGTGGTTGAAGCAACCAGATCTTAGTCCCAAAGCTGCTTATTCTGGAAGCAACTGGATTTTCTTTGAAGACGTTTCTCTTTCCATCCAATAAGCTTCTTCGGCTCTGACAGGATGGTGGAGAATGGAAGGATTGATGCTCCTTGCAGACAGCTGGTCATTTGCATCCTTTTTAGAGGGTCATTGAGGCCACTTGGAGGTTTCTCTTTGTCCTCAGTTGTCCCAAAGGTGCTTTTTCAAGAGGCAACTGGACTTACTGGTTTTGTCTTTGAAGACCAGGGGTGGGTTTCAACCCGTTCGCGGCGGTCCCCGCGAACCGGTTGGTCGGCGAACCCGGAAGTAAGTAACTTCCGGGAACGACGAAGGGCCCACCCGCCCGCCCGCGCTCCTTACCGGTCTTTGAAGGCTTCTGCGCTTCCACGCAGGCGCATGGCACATGCAGCGCCTGCGCGATTCTCCATGAGCAGCTGGATGGCACATACAGCGCCTGTGCGAGTCTCCGTGAGTAGCTGGAGCATCACGCAGGCGCTAAGACGCATGCGTGAACTGCGCGCGTGCACAAGGACGCCGCCGGTCCCGTTCCAACCGAACCGGTTGGAACGGGATTAGCAACCCCTGTTGAAGAAGTTTCGCTTCTCATCCAAGAAGCTTCTTCCACTCTGACTGGATGGTGGGGAATGGAAGGATTTCTACTCCTTGCAGACAGCTGGTCATTTGCATCCTTTTAGAGGGTCCTTGAGGCCACTTGGAGGTTTCTCTGTGTCCTCCAGGGTCACCTGAGTGGTGCAAATGGTTCCTGTAGCAATTTTTTTCCCCTCTGGAAATCCATTCCTACTCCCACAACCATCCCAAGGGTCTTCATCCCAATTTGCGTAGCTAAAAGTCTGTAGAGATTCTCCGTCATCCAGGTCCTCGTTGTCCCAAAGGGTCTTTTTTTTTTTTCAGGAGGCAACTGGACTTTCTTGTTTTTTTTTCTTTTGAAGATGTTTCCTTTCTCATCTCTTGGAAGAAATGTCCTGGGTTCCGTTCCAAGTGAGGAAAAAGACACTGGAGACACGGAGGCTGCTTGGAAAGATGGTTTTAATGGTGGACAGGATCACATGGCTTGAGCTCCTGAACGGAAAAGGGGGATCCCGTGCTTCCAGATGTTGGGTGAGGAAGAAAAGAGAGAGGGAGATGCTGAACATCCCTGGTTTTATGCCCTCTTTGGCTTTAAACCTGAGGATGTATTCTGATTGGTTGTCGGACTCCCATGGGATCACGCAGGGTCAACTCTCTAGGTCAGTGTTTCTCAACCTTGGCAACTTGAAGATGTCTGGACTTCAACTCCCAGAATTCCCCAGCCAGCGAATGCTGGCTGGGGAATTCTGGGAGTTGAAGTCCAGACATCTTCAAGTTGCCAAGGTTGAGAAACACTGCTCTAGGTTGCGTTCTGAGTCCGTTGGGTTGAGCATTGCTTCTTCCCAGGCGCCCTGTGGTGAGATGGGTAAAGGGCTAATCCTATCATGCCTTAATCCCGTCATCCTGGCGCTGAAGGGGGGAGATCTTTGTTATGTAGAGTAGACTGGCTCTGGCCTTTTAATGGCCCATTGACCAAAGGTGGGGGCTGTTAAGAGTGAGTCTGCTTCCTGACTTAGAAACACGTTTCTCCATTTTCTGATCCAGGGAAATATAATATTCTGCCTTTTTTTTTCAATATTTCCCTGGATATTTCATTTTTTTCTAGGAGAGGGGTGGGTTTTAACTTCCTAGACATCCAAAAAAAGCTCTTACTGGATGGTGGGGAATGGATATTTGTATTTGTATTTAATAGATTTATAGGCCGCCCAATCCCAAAGGACTCCAGGCAGCTTACAGAAAGTAAGATAAATCTCCAAATGGCCTCAACGACCCTCTAAAAGGATGCAAATGACCAGCTGCCTGCCAAGAGTATAAATCCTTCCTTTCCTCACCATCCGGTCAGAACTGAAGAAGCTTCTTGGATGAGAAGGGAAACGTCTTCAAAGAAAAAACAAGAAAATCCAGTTCCTTCCAGAATAAGCACCTTTGGGACCACCATGACCTGGATGATTGAGAATCTCTGCAGACTTTTGACCAAATTTTAGATTTCAGGATCCATTTGGCCTAGTGATTAGGGCACCAGGCTCCAAGCCAGGCGACAGTAAGTTCTAGTTCCTGTACCAATAAAGGAGAATATATTTAGCTCAGGGTTGAAATGAAGGGATCCTTTCTGAGCTTGCTTGTTTTCTTGCGGAAAAATTGTCAAATGGGGGCAAAACTCCCCTAACAAAGTTATCACTTACAATACAAATACAATAGCAGAGTTGGAAGGGACCTTGGAGGTCTTCTAGTCCAACCCCCTGCCTAGGCAGGAAACCCTATACCGTTTCAGACAAATGGCCGTCCAGCATCTTCTTAAAGACTTCCAGTGTTGGGGCATTCACAACTTCTGGCGACATAAATCCTGGGCCCAATTGTAGTCGTAACTACCCAAGTCACATTATCCTCCCCGGATTTGCAATCTTTCCAAATGACGTCCGACATGCAAAATCAATGGGGTATCCGGATTCACTTAACGGCCGTGTGATTCAGTGAACAACTGCAGCGACTCACTTAAGAACCGTGGCAAAAAAAAGAGGTCGTAATATCAGACGTGATTCACTTAATGGCCGCCTTGTTTGTGGAGGGAAATTCTGGATTAGAAGACCTGTACGGTCCCCTTCCGACTCTGTTGTTCTGTTAAATTCAGTGAAGGAATGAGAAAGGTATTGGCAGAAGCTGCTCTTCCAAAAAAAAATAGTTTTCTAAACCTTTGTTTGGAAGAGAAATTGGTGGAATTTCCTTTCTTCCTACCCCCCCATAACAGCTGCTCAGTGGAATTTCTTGCTGATGACACATGCTGTAGTGATGGTTTTTCTTAAGTCCTTCCACAACCAGAAGGGCTGCAGCCTGCTGTAAGCCAAGAAACTTTGAAATCAATTCGTTTTGCCAATTTCCTCCCCTTGCTATTGTTGCTCAGTTTTTCCCTGTCCCATTTCAGCTTCCAGCAGCTGCTTTTCATTTCAAAATGCACATCAAAAGGAGAGGGGGGGGGGAGATATATAGAGCCGAGGTGGCGCAGTGGTTAGGGTGCAGTACTGTAGGCCATGCAGTTCAGCGGTTCTAATCTCACCGGCTCAAGGTTGACTCAGCCTTCCATCCTTCCGAGGTGGGTAAAATGAGGACCCGGATTGTTGTTGGGGGCAATATGCTGACTCTGTAAACCGCTTAGAGAGGGCTGAAAGCCCCATGAAGCGGTATATAAGTCTAACTGCTATTGCTATTGACAGGTTATAACTGGAGAAAACAGTTTATGATGTAACAACAGAACAAGGAAAGGGAAGGAAGGGAAGGTAAAGGAAAGGAAGAAAAGAGGAAGGGAAGGGAAAGGATAGGAAAAGAAAGGAGGGGGGAGGGATGGGGAGGGGAGGGAAGAGAAAGAAAAGAAAAGAAAGGAAAGGAAAGAAAAGGAAAGGAAAAAAGAGGAAAGGAAGGAAGGGAAGGAAGAAAAGCAGAAGGAAGGAAAGGAAGAAAAGAGGAAGGAAGGAAAGGAAGGGAAGGAAGGAAAGAGAAAGGAAAGGAAGGGAAGAGAAGGAAGGGAAGGAAAGGAAGAAAAGAGGAAGGAAAGGAAAGGAAGAAAAGAGGAAGGGAAGAGAAGGAAGGGAAGGAAAGGAAGAAAAGAGAAAGGAAAGGAAGGGAAAGAAAGGAAGAAAAGAGGAAGGAAAGGGAAAGGATAGGAAAAGAAAGGAGGGGAAGGGGAGGGAAGGGAAGACAAAGAAAAGAAAGGAAAGGAAAGAAAAGGAAAGGAAAAAAGAGGAAGGGAAGGAAGAAAAGAGGAAGGAAAGTAAAGGAAGAAAAGAGGAAGGGAAAGGATAGGAAAAGAAAGGAGGGGAAGGAAAGGTAAGGAAAACAAAGGAAGAAAAGAGGAAGGGAAGGAAAGGAAGGAAAGGAAAAGAAAGGAAAGGAAGAAAAGAGGAAGGGAAGGAAGGGAAGAAAAAGAAAGGAAAGAAAGAAAAGGGAAAGAAAAGAAAGGAAAGGAAAGAAAAGGAAAGGAAAAAAGAGGAAGGGAAGGAAGGAAAGGAAGAAAAGAGGAAGGGAAGGAAGAAAAGAGGAAGGAAAGTAAAGGAAGAAAAGAGGAAGGGAAAGGATAGGAAAAGAAAGGAGGGGAAGGAAAGGTAAGGAAAACAAAGGAAGAAAAGAGGAAGGGAAGGGAAGGAAGGGAAGGGCAGGAAAGGAAGGGAAGAAAAGAGGAAGGGAAGGAAAGGAAGGAAAGGAAAAGAAAGGAAAGGAAGAAAAGAGGAAGGGAAGGAAGGGAAGAAAAAGAAAGGAAAGAAAGAAAAGGGAAAGGAAAGGAAGGGAAGGGAAGAAAAGGAAAGGAAAAAAGAGGAAGGGAAGGAAGGAAAGGAAGAAAAGAGGAAGGGAAGGAAGAAAAGAGGAAGGGAAGGAAGGGAAGAAAAAGAAAGGAAAGAAAGAAAAGGGAAAGAAAAGAAAGGAAAGGAAAGAAAAGGAAAGGAAAAAAGAGGAAGGGAAGGAAGAAAAGAGGAAGGAAAGTAAAGGAAGAAAAGAGGAAGGGAAAGGATAGGAAAAGAAAGGAGGGGAAGGAAAGGTAAGGAAAACAAAGGAAGAAAAGAGGAAGGGAAGGGAAGGAAGGGAAGGGCAGGAAAGGAAGGGAAGAAAAGAGGAAGGGAAGGAAAGGAAGGAAAGGAAAAGAAAGGAAAGGAAGAAAAGAGGAAGGGAAGGAAGGGAAGAAAAAGAAAGGAAAGAAAGAAAAGGGAAAGGAAAGGAAGGGAAGGGAAGAAAAGGAAAGGAAAAAAGAGGAAGGGAAGGAAGGAAAGGAAGAAAAGAGGAAGGGAAGGAAGGGAAGAAAAAGAAAGGAAAGAAAGAAAAGGGAAAGAAAAGAAAGGAAAGGAAAGAAAAGGAAAGGAAAAAAGAGGAAGGGAAGGAAGGAAAGGAAGAAAAGAGGAAGGGAAGGAAGAAAAGAGGAAGGAAAGTAAAGGAAGAAAAGAGGAAGGGAAAGGATAGGAAAAGAAAGGAGGGGAAGGAAAGGTAAGGAAAACAAAGGAAGAAAAGAGGAAGGGAAGGGAAGGAAGGGAAGGGAAGAGAAAAGGAAGGGGAGGGGAGGGAAGAGAAGGTGTTCTGTCCTCACTACAAGTCAGCTTGTGTGCAGCTCAACGTGCAGCTAACCCCACCTATCCTCCAACAAAACAGACCGTGTGCATGGATCTGAATGCTTCATTGAAAGAACAGGATATGGTGAAACTGGGGAAAATAGGAATACATACAACGAGAACCAAATGCGAGATAGGAAGTATTGCTGAACATAACAATTAATAAATACAAGTAATTTAAATCTTGCCAGCTATGCTCTGTGTGCATGGGATGTGGGTTTGTCCTTGAGCGACCATGTGCCGCAGATTAAGATGGATTCTTGTTTGTGCTTCTGCCTTCTCCAAATCCTAACACAAATGGAGTCTGGCTTCCCAGCGTGCACTTGTTTGAGAGGGCAGACTGATGGGTAAAATGTGTTGGGTCAGCTTCAAACAATATACCTGGCTTTTGTCTCTCCGGCCACTAGACGGGGCTAGAGAGCAGCAACTGTATATTAAGATCGTAGGTTGGGGCATATCTCTCCTTACAGCCACTAGACGGGGCTAGAGAGCAGCAACTGTATATTAAGATCATAGGCTGGGGCATATTTGTCTCTCCAGCCACTAGACGGGGCTAGAGAGCAGCAACTGTATATTAAGATCATAGGCTGGGGCATATTTGTCTCTCCAGCCACTAGACGGGGCTAGAGAGCAGCAACAGTATATTAAGATCATAGGCTGGGGCATATTTGTGCCTCCAGCCACTAGATGGGGCTAGAGAGCAGGAACAGTATATAAAGATCATAGATTGCGGCATATTTGTCCTTCCGGCCACTAGATGGGGCTAGAGAGCAGCAACAGTATATAAAGATCATAGGTTGGGGCATATTTGTCCTTCCAGCCACTAGTTGGGGCTAGAGAGCAGCAACAGTATATAAAGATCATAGGCTGGGGCATATTTGTCCTTCCAGCCACTAGATGGGGCTAGAGAGCAGGAACAGTATATAAAGATCGTAGGGTGGGGCATATTTGTCCTTCCAGCCACTAGTTGGGGCTAGAATCCCAAAGATTCCACCAATATTCCATCTCTCAGGCTGGGGGGTCAAATTATATACCCCTCAGAGAGGGTTCGCAACTTGGGAGTCCTCCTGGATCCACAGCTATCGTTTGACCACCACCTGACGGCTGTGGCCAGGGGGGCATTCGCCCAGGTTCGCCTGGTGCGCCAGTTGCGACCCTACCTGAATCGGGAGGCCCTCACAACAGTCACTCGGGCCCTTGTGACCTCTAGACTGGAATACTGCAATGTGCTCTACATGGGGCTGCCCTTGAAGAGCATCCGGCGTCTTCAGCTGGTACAGAACGCGGCCGCGCGAGTGATTGTGGGTGCACCGCGGTTCACCCACATAACACCTGTCCTCCGCGAGCTGCGCTGGCTACCTGTCGATTTCCGGATGCGCTTCAAGGTGCTATTAGTCACCCATAAAGCCCTGCATGGTAGTGGATCTGGATACTTGAGAGACCGCCTTCTGCCAATCACCTCCCTGCGACCAATTAGATCACACAGATTAGGCCTCCTCCGTATTCCATCGGCCAGCCAGTGTCGGCTGGCAACTACAAGGAGGAGGGCCTTCTCAGTAGTAGCCCCGACCCTTTGGAACGAACTCCCCGTGGAGATTCGTACCCTCACCACCGTCCAGGCCTTCCGCACAGCCTTGAAGAACTGGCTCGCCCGTCAGGCCTGGGGACAAGGATAGTGCCCCTCCCGAATGATGAATGTATGTTGCTTATTGTTTTTATTATATGTGTCTATGTTACTGTTTGCATTTCCCCCTCCCTGATTTTATGTGAGCCGCCCTGAGTCCCCTCAGGGAAAAGGGCGGCCTACAAATGTCAATAAAATCAAAATCAAATCAAATAAAGATCGTAGGGTGGGGCATATTTGTCCTTCCAGCCACTAGATGGGGCTAGAGAGCAGGAACAGTATATAAAGATCGTAGGCTGGGGCATACTTGTCCTTCCAGCCACTAGATGGGGCTAGAGAGCAGGAACAGTATATAAAGATCGTAGGGTGGGGCATATTTGTCCTTCCAGCCACTAGATGGGGCTAGAGAGAAGGAACAGTATATAAAGATCGTAGGGTGGGGCATATTTGTCCTTCCAGCCACTAGATGGGGCTAGAGAGCAGGAACAGTATATAAAGATCACAGGCTGGGGCATATTTGTCCTTCCAGCCACTAGATGGGGCTAGAGAGCAGCAACAGTATATAAAAGTTTTATGCTGGGGCACGACAGAAAGGTTAGGGTTAGAGTTAGAAACGCAGCATTTACCCCTCGTGAAAAACACACATTGGGAGGAAAAAAAGTTATAAAATTGGGTCTATATCTTGGATGTTTCAAGTTATGGCCGTCATGAGTTACAACACAAAATTCAGTCTCTGTTATGGCAGTAAGTCTAGGGCTGTGATGTCTATGGCACGGGTGCCACAGATGGCACACAGTGCCATTTCTGAGGGCGTGTGAGGCGTTGCCCTGGCAGCTGATTTTCGACCTTGATTTTCGGCCATTTTTCGCCCTCCGGAGGGAGAAAACCGGCCCAACAGGCAACCGGGAACTCCATTCCCGTACTTTTGGTTTGCATGATGGGCCATTTTTCGCCATCCCCAGGCTCCTAGGCAGTCTCTGGAGCCTGGGGGAGGGCGGGAAACGAACCTACCGGGCCCACTGGAAGTCAGAAAATGTTTCCAGCCTCCGGAGAGCCTCGGGGGGGGGAGGGGGAAGCCATGGAGCAGGGGGTATGTGCACATGCACAAGGGGCACATGCAGTGGGCATTAAATTATAGGGGTGCATGTGAGCATGTGCGGTCGCGAGCATGCACAGTAGTGTGTGCTTTTGGCAGCCGAGGTGGAAAAGGTTTGCCATCACTGGTCTAGGGCTACCTCAGTGGTGGGTTTCAAAGTTTTTTAGAACCTATTCTGTAGGGTTCCACCACAAAACCACGCTCGACTAAACCGCGTCGCTGACGTCATCAACAGGGCGACAACAGCGCGGAGACAGAAGCACGCTGTAAACCCTAAACCTAAAATTAACCCCTAAACCTAAACCTAACCCCCCTAAACCTACTCCTAAACCTAACCCTAAACCTAACCCTTAACCTAACCCTAACCCTAACCCTAACCCTAACCCTAACCCTAACCCTAACCCTTAACCTAACCCTAAACCTAACCCTAAACCTAATCCTAATCCTAACCCTTAACCTAACCCTAAACCTAATCCTAACCCTTAACCTAACCCTAAACCTAACCCTAAAGCTAACCCTAAAGCTAACCCTTACCTTAAGTTGAATCGGCTTGCTTTCAAAGCGCTATTTAAAGCGCCCTTCTTTCTCCGCGCTCGCTGTTGTCGCCCTGTTGATGACGTCAGCGACGCAGTTTAATCGGGCGCGGTTTAGTCGAGCGCGGTTTTGACAGGTCATGATTCTGTAGGTGTGGCCTGTTTTGTGGGAGTGGCTTACCGGCCATGTGACCAGGTGGGAGTGGCTTGCCAGCCATGTGACCGAGAGGGAGTGGCTTGGCGGTCATGCGACTGGGTGGGAGTGGCTTGGCGGTCGTGTGACCAAGAGGGAGTGGCTTGGCGGTCATGTGACCGGGTGGGAGTGGCCAACATGGAAAATGTGGTGAAATTCACTTAACAACGCTCTTGCTTAGCAACCAACATTTTGGGCTCAATTGTGGGCATAAGTTCCCCTCCTTCCCTCTCTTTGAGAAGAGCTCCGTTTTCAAGCTGCTTGTGAAGGAGGAGGAAGGAGGCAGAGGGAGGCTTTTCAGGAGCCCAGAGCAGCACTGAAGCCCGTGACCCGTCAAAACCGCGGTCCACAAAAGCGCGCTCGACGAAAGCGCGCATTTGACGTCATCACAGCGCGACGAAAAAAATTAAAAATTGAAATAAAAATAAAATTAAAGCAAGCCGATTCACATAAAGGTAAGGGTTAGGGTTAGGGTTAGGGTTAGGTTAAGGGTTAGGTTTAGGTTTAGAGCATTAGGGTTACGTTTAGCGTTAGGTTAAGGGTTAGCATTAGGTTTAGCGTTAGGTTAAGGGTTAGGTTAAGGGTTAGGTTTAGGGTTAGGTTTAGGGTTAGGTTTGGGGGGGTTAGGGTAAGGTTTTCGCTTTATTTTTACATTTATCGATCACAGCGCGATGTTTTCGTCGCGCTGTGATGACATCACGTACGCGCTTTCGTCGAGCGCGATTTTGTCGTCCGTTTTGTGGTGGAACCCTGAAGCCAGGGTGGGGGAGCGTTCCGGTACTGGGCCTCCGGAAGAACGGGTACTAGGAGGCACGCTAAATTTCACCAACCGGTACACCCGAACCGGTGCGTACCGGCTGAAACCCACCCCTGGGCTACCTATAGAGTCTGCACCAAAAACACAAGTTTGCATCCTGATCCAGCTAAGTAATATTTCTTTGCGTTTTCCTGACCCACAGCAAGGACCTCAAGGACGACGTCCCCTATGAGGTGAGGCGGGCCCAAGAAATCAACGGCTTCTTTGGTCCAAAGGGCCAGCCTGGCGCTTACGACCTGATCTTTGACCTTCACAACACAACTGCTAACATGGGTGGGACCCTCATCCTGGAAAGCTCCAGCGATTGCTTTGCCATTCAGATGTGCCATTATATACAGGTATTTTTTAAAAATGGAGGTGTCAACTCCCCGCGTTGTCATGGGGGACAGGGAGGGGGAGTGCATTCCACGCATAGTGTCGGCTGGCGTCAGTTATCAGATTACTGCAGCTGGCTTGGGAGGAGTGCAACTTACAGGGGAATGTGATCTATGACACAGACTGAGGGGAGGGAAGCAACAGGGGTTCAGAAGTTCAGAAGAAAATCAAGCAAAGCACAGGCTTGACTGCGAAGAAATATTGCCTAATGAAGCTCCTAATAAATTACTGGTTTTTGTATTAAAACATTGGCTCGGTTATTATGAATCAATTAGGGCCTCTTTAGGAAATTTGACAGGAGGAATGTACGGGTAGTCCTCAACTTACGACCACAACAGAGTCCAAAATTTATCTTGTTCAGTGAGAAATTTGTGAAGTGAGTGTTGCCCCGTTTTACAACTTTTCGTTCCATATTTCTTAAGTGAATCATCATCTTTTAACGACCTCATAATCCCTTGTGGGGGTGGTGTCTGGACAACTGAATGGAGCTAGAAGAGTGTTTTAATGGCCGGATGCCAATCTGTGACTTGATGTCACTCACCAGGAGATGTCCTGGATTGGGTAAAATGTGCTGAAGCTCACTTAACAACGCTCTTGCTTAGCAACCAAAATTTTGGGCTCAATTGTAGTCATTAAGTCAAGAATGACCTCTGCTTTCCTCTGCATGGCAGTTCTTGTCCTAATAAACTCCTTCTCCTTTCTGGCAATTTTCCTCCCTGTTAGAGGCACCCAAATAATCCAGACGATGTAAGGTTCTCCTGCTCGAGCAGGGGGCTGGACTAGACGACCTTGCAGATTCTATTCCATTCCAACTTGTAGAAGGACGACTTTTTTTAATTCCGACAAAAAGGACCTTGTTGGAAAACGTGCGAGGCTGCCGTGTCCTGTGTGTTAGATCACACAGAGCGAAGCCCTCCCGGCAATTAACTTCGTGGCGTGCCGGAAATTAATGAAGGCAGTTGTAGCGCTAATCCATCAACCCGGAGAAAATTACAGCTTGCCTCGTTGTCTATTTTCAACGACCGCTTGAGTGTTGCAAACGAGCTGAGCAAAAGTCAGATAGCCCATTATTTTTCAGCCGTGTGTATGTGTGTGTGTGTGTGTGTGTGAAAAAATCTTCGAAATGGTGGCTGCATCGTTACAACCCAACCCCTCCAGCCTGTGCGGTTTGCCCGCGTTTAAATACATTGATTTAAATGCATTTGTAAATAAATACATTGATTTATTTGTTAAATGTATGGGCTGCCCATCGCACCAGGAAAGAGATTCTGGGTGGCTTTACAAAAGGATTGCAGGCGTGATATCACACATGCAGATAGTCCTTGCTTTGCAATGGTTCATTTAGCGACCATTCCAAGTCACAATAGCTCTGGGAAAAGCGAGTTGGGGCCCTTTTTTTCGCATTTAACAACCGTTGCAGAATCCCCAGATGAACAGAACTCAGATGCTTGCTCCTTTACTGGCTCATAGTTATGACGGTGGCAGCTTCCTTGGGGGGGTCGCGTGATCCCCTTTTGCGACCTCCTGAGAGTCAAAGTCAGGATCAGGGACCTTGGAGGTCATCTAGTCCAGCCTTCTACTCAAGCAGGAGACCCGATACAAGTTCACACAAACGGCTCTCCGAACCTCTTCTTAAAAACCTCCAGTGTTGGAGCACCCACAACTTCTGGTGGCAAGCTGTTCCACTGGATAATTTTCCTCGCTGTTGCATTAATTAGGTTTCTCCTTAATTCCAGGCTGCTTCTCTCCTTGGTTAGTTTCCATCCATGGTTTAACAGAACAGAACAGAACAGAATAACAGAGTTGGAAGTGACCTCTCCACAAACCCCACTCCATTCTAGCACTGATGGTGTTACCTAGTTGGGTTATGAAACGTCTGCAAGAAAACCACCCAGCTCAGAGACCACCAAGGACCCCACAGTCCAAGTCTTAGCTACAAATATTCTCTCGTATGAGTAATTCATCCGTACGTTTCATCCTCCTTGTTACAGAAATACAGAAATGCTTTCCCTGTCTCAGAATTCATGGATTCATCTGCAATTCCATTTTCCTCCTTTTCACCCCTGCAGAGCAAAATCCCTCCCGTCCGGCCCACCACGTACCTTAAACACAACCGCGTGTCGTTGTCGGACACTTTGCACCACTCCCCGAGTTCGAATTTCCTCCTCAGGAACTTGGGGAGGAGTTTTTCGATCTCCACAATCGTCCTGGCTCTCTGGAGGCAAGAGGGATAACCAAGAAGGGAGGTTTCAAAAGAGATTCCCGAATGTGCGAATAGAATAGAATAACAGAGGTGGAAGGGACCTTAGAGGTCTTCTAGTCCAACCCCCTGCTTAGGCAGGAAACCCTATACCATTTCAAATAAATGGTCGTCCAATTTCTTCTTTAAAACTTCCAGTGTTGGGGCAGTCACATAGAATAGAATAGAATAGAATAGAATAGAATAGAATAGAATAGAATAGAAAATGGAATGGAATGGAATGGAATAGAATAGAAAAGGAAATGGAATAGAATAGAATAGAATAGAATAGAATAGAATAGAATAGAAAATGGAATGGAATGGAATGGAATAGAATAGAAAAGGAAATGGAATAGAATAGAATAGAATAGAATAGAATAGAATAGAATAGAATAACAGAACAAAATGTTTTACAGATGGCACTTGGCACCAACACGGTTAGCTAAAATCTTAACAAATACCTCCCCCAAATGTTGGAAATGCGAATCGATACACGGAATATATTACCATTTATGGTGGACCTGTGAGGAGGCTAAAAATTTTTTGGAAAAGGATCAAAAATTGGCTGGAGGCAATAATAGGGGTTAAAATAGAATGGAGTTTTTTTTATTTTATTAGGAATAATGTCTGCGAAATACAAAAAAGAAATCCAGCACTTAATACTACATATAATTACAGCGGCAAGGATTGCCTTTGCCCAGAAATGGAAAAACAAATTAATTCCAAGCGAAGATGAAATAATAAGAAAGGTTATGGATTGTGCCGAAATGGACAAACTAACTAAAGAAATCCAGGGAAAAGAAGAATCAGAATTCTACCAGATATGGGATAAATGGTATAGGTGGATGGAGGAAAGAAACAAGAATCAATGAAGGAATATAACAAAACTCAAAAAAATAATTTTATGAGTAAAATAAGAGGGTTAAGAAGGGTGGAATCCAAATGAAATACGATAGAAGGGGAAATAATATAAGGTGAGCGGTATCGATTGATGATTGCTGTTAGAAAGAACAGGAAGCTCCTGTTCGTATTGTATTGTGTAAATGTGGTGTACGTCTAGGTTTTGTGTGTGTGTATTTTACATGTTTGTTATATATATATGTGTGTTTGTGTGTGTGTGTGTGTGTTGTGTTGTGTTGGTGCTGATAAATAAATAAAGGGAGACTAGTATAGATTTATACTAGTATAGTATTTATCAGCACAAACACAACACAAATGTAACATATATATATGTCACAACCCCTGGTATGCCTAAATATGGGAGGAAGTTCACTGCTTCCATTCTCTGTCCATCGGCTCGTCATAAGAGACCATCCAGACAGAAACCCAATATTTTTACTGTTGCCTTTGTTACATTTGTGTTGTGTTTGTGCTGATAAATACTATACTAGTATAAATCTATACTAGTCTCCCTTTATTTATTTATCAGCACAAACACAACACACACAAACACACACACACACACATATTCATATATATATATATGAATAGAAGAACAGAGTTGGAAGGGACCTTAGAGGTCTTCTAGTCCAACCCCTGCTTAAGCAGGAAACCCTACACCATAGGGAAGTCAGGTTCTCTTAACAACCAGTGTTGCTAGCGGAACAACTTCAGCGATTCACTCAACTGTGTCAATGTCAAAAAATGAGGCAAAATTCACTTCACAAGGGTCTCGCTTAGCAACAGAAATATTGGTTGCACAATGGTGTTCGTACGTCTAGGACGGGCTGTACAGTAAGAACATTAAACCGATGTTTTCCACAATAGGACGCGGTGTCCCCAGACAGATGTCCAGTCTTACTTCTCGAACATCCCAGCCTGAAATACGCAACGACTCGATCTGTAGCAAACATCCAATTGGTAAATATGATGATGATTATTATTATTATTAATCCTGTTCCATTTTTAGCAAAATTGGGTTTCTAGACATGGTTCCATAATTCAGTGATCAGGTAGTCCTCGAATTACAACCATTCAGTTAACGACTGTTTGAAGTTACAGTGGCACTAAAAAAGGGGGGGGCTTGCAGCCAGTCCTCGCACTTATGACCCTCTCAGCGTCCCTCTGGCCGCCTGATCAAAATTCGGGTGCTTAGCAATGGGCTGCATGAATGACAAGCCACGACATCCCGTAGGATCGCCGTTTGCGACCTTCCCAGAGAGCTTCCCGACAAGCTAAGTCATCGTGCAAGCCAGGTTTGCTTAACGACCGCAAGATTCACTGAGCAAGTTCAGGGATTTGCTTAACAACCGTGGCCAAAAAGATTGTAAGGTGGGCGAAAACTCATTTAACACCCGTCCTTGCTTTGGAAGAGGAATGTTGGACTCCAGTGTTGAGGACTACCTGCAAATTACATAAATAATAAATAAATATTAATATTTATAATGTAAATATAAACTTAGATTTATATATTTTATATATTACTTCAATTTAAATTAGACATTAAAATTATGTAGAGTTTATTGATTATATATCAATGTATTTATAAAGTATTAATATATGTGTGTGTGTGTGTGTTGTATTTGTTCTGATAAATAAATATATATATGTATATGTATTTAGTGTCACAACCCTTGGTATGCCCAAATATGGGAGGAAGCTAACTGCTTCCATTCTCTGTCTATCGGCTCGTCACAAGAGACCATCACGACAGAAACCCAATATTTTTTACATTTGTGTTGTATAGTCTCCTTTTATTTATTTATCAGCACAAATACAACATATATATATTTGTTTTCTGAGGTTTTCGCGGGTTTTAGTATGTAGGTCTCTAGTTATTCGGGTTTTCTCCCGCATAAAATTGGAGATGTCTTGGCGACGTTTCGACAAAGTCTCATTCGTCATCTTCAGGCTTCTTCAGGCTTGGTGCTTCCAGGAGCAATGTGAGATCTCGGCTGTTTCTTCCTTTTAACTGCCAGTGGGGGTTTGAACTGATTGGGTGGGAGCTTGGCTGTGTCCTGATTGGGTGGAGGTGTGTCCTGATTGGGTGGAGGTGTGTTCTGATTGGTTGGGAGTTTATGTTTCATGTAAGGATAGGAGGGGTTTAAAGAGGCTATTTGTGCATTTGCAGTCTGGCTTCTGGTCCTCGGTCGTGCTTCCTCATCAGTTTGTGTTTTTGTCTGTTTTCTTTGTGGATGTTTGGTGGTGATATCCTGTGTGGCTCTTGTGAGTGTGGGCCTGGTGTCATTCATCATGTTCGGGACTCGTTTATCAATAAGGACAGGCTTCCAAATGGCTGGCAGGCGGGAGGTATCGTCCCGCCTGTTCATGCTGTGTGGGCGTTTTTCTATCTCAATGGCTTCTCTGATTATTCGGTTGTTGAAATGTTCAGCCTTGGCGATAGTTCTAGTCTTATTAAAATCAATTTTATGTCCTGTGACTTAACGTCTTCCCTGGTCCAACACCTTAAAGTTTAAATAATATATAATATTAATTGAAATAATATATTATAATACAATGTATAATAATATATTAATAAAGTAATGTTATATTATATTATATTATATTATATTATATTATATTATATTATATTATATTATATTATATTATATTATATTATATTATTATATTATATTATATTATATTATATTATATTATATTATATTATATTATTATATTATATTATATTATATTATATTATATTATATTATATTATATTATATTATATTATATTATATTATATTATATTATATTATATTATATTATATTATATTATATTATATTATATTATATTATCATATCATATTATAATATTATATTTTTATTATAAATTATATATATGTGTGTATGTGTATGTGTATGTGTATGTGTATGTATGTATATATATATATATATATATATATATATATATATATATATATATATATATATATATATATATATATGTCTGTGTGTGTGTGTATATACATATACATAGGCATATACATATACACACACACAAACACACACAAACACAAACATATATATTAATACAAGGTTAATATAGTGCAGGATGAAGGGCTCTTCCACTTGTTGGAACACGCAAAAGAGGCCTTCATCCCGCAGTGGAAAGATACTGGCTAAAGGACGATGACAACGACTATTTATCATTTATAAATTATTTATTAAAAATAAATCAGCAACCAATAAAGAAAAACTGGACACCCAGCAAGTCCCTCAAGGGACCATTCCAGAGAGGAGGTCCGTGTCTTCTCTAGTGTCCCCATGGGAGAAGAAGTGACGGTTTCTTGGTTTCTTCTCCAGGTGTTGAAGTCGGCCCTCAGCCTCATGGTGTCCTGAGGGCCGACATTTTGGATAAAATGAGGACGGTCGTCCGACACGGGCTGGATTTCGTGGCAAAATTCAATGCAGGTACAGCGCTATAAGGGAGTCCTCGTCATGCCAGACTAATCTTATGGCATTCTTTGACAATGTGACAAAATTAGTGGACCGGAGGAATGCCGTCGATATAGTTTACTTGGACTTCAGTAAGGCATTTGATAAGGTAGACCATAACCTACTACTAGATAAAGTAGAAGAATGTGGGTTGGACAGCATCACCACCAGATGGATTCGTAACTGGCTGACCAACCGCACTCAACGTGTAGTCCTCAATGGAACTGCATCTCCATGGAGGGAAGTATGCAGTGGGGGACCCCAAGGCTCTGTTTTGGGCCCAGGACTCTTCAACGTCTTCATCAATGATTTGGATGAGGGGATAAATGGGGAACTCATCAAATTTGCGGATGACACCAAGCTGGCAGGAATAGCCAACACCCCAGAAGACAGGCTTAAGATGCAGAAGGATCTTGACAAACTTGAACATTGGGCACTATCTAATAAAATGAAATTCAATGGTGAAAAGAGTCAGGTTCTACATATAGGCAAGAAAAACGAAATGCACAGGTACAGAATAGGTGGTACCTTGCTCAAGAGTAGTAACTGTGAGAGGGATCTTGGAGTCCACTGATTAATTGTTCTAACTGTCAGGAAATTTCTCCTCAGTTCTAGGTTGCTTCTCTCTCCTTGATTAGTTTCCACCCATTGCTTCTTGTTCTGCCCTCAGGTGCTTTGGAGAATAGCTTGACTCCCTCTTCTTTGGGGCAACCCCTGAGATATTGGAAGACTGCTATCCTGTCTCCCCTGGTCCTTCTTTTCATTAAACTAGACCTACCCAGTTCCTGCAACTGTTCTTCATATGTTTTAGCCTCCAGTCCCCTAATCATCTTGGTTGCTCTTCTCTGCACTCTTTCTAGAGTCTCCACATCTTTTCTACATCGTGGCGACCAAAACTGAATGCCGTATTCCAAGTGTGGCCTTACCAAGGCCTTATAAAGTGGTATTAACCCTTCACATGATCTTGATTCTCTCCCTCTGTTGATGCAGCCTAGAACTGTGTTGGCTTTTTTGGCAGCTGCTGCACACGGCTGGCTCCTATTTAAATGCTTGTCCACTAGGACTCCAAGATCCCTCTCACAGTTACTACTAGCATCAGCAATGGCATCTCTAAAACAAGGTCAACTCTTTGGCACGAACACTGGAAGATAAGCATTGTTTTCTTTGTAGGACAAGAATTCCCTCCATGCACCATTGAGATTTATAAATTATTGGAGAAAGTTGATTATCCCAGGAACCAAAAAATGAGATTATGGCTGTCATTCATCCTAATTTACAGGTAACCACGTGTGATTATTCTTCTCTTTGTAACAGCTGCAGTGGGAAATGTAAGGTGTGTTGTACAGGTAGTCCTCGACTTATGACCACAATTGAGCCAAACATTTCTGTGGCCAAGTGAGACAGTTGTGAAGTGGAAGGATTTATACTCCTTGCAGACAGCTGGTCATTTATAATAAATCCTTCCATTCCTTCCCCCCAAAAAACATAGAAAATTAGAAAATTGACAGCAGAAAAAGAGACTTAGTGGCCAATCGATTCCGTTCTTGATTGATTGATTAATTGATTCATTCATTCAATATTTTATTTATATTTTTAATTTTTGTCAAATGATGGACCTACTGTACGTTTGTCTCAAGTGGATTTAAAACTCAGGGATTGATGAAGCTTGGCTTGTTCGTATAAGCTGCTCATTGTAGTTTGAAGGATATCCCTTGAAAGGTACTTTAGGCGGGGATGGGATTCAGCCGGTTCGGGTGAACCAAATGTTAATTTTAATCTGGTTTGCCAAGACTGGCTGGCCATGCCCATCCCTCCCCTCCCAGGAGTCTCCACGCGGCCTGTTTTGGATGCGAAGGAAGAGCAGGGCCCACACGGAAGCTCTGGGAGGACGAAGAACGGGCCTACTGGAAGTACAGGAAGTCCGAAAATGGGCTCATTTCCGGCCTCTGGAGGGCCCCTGGAGCCTAGGGGAGGCAGTTTTCACCCTCCCGGAGGCTCAGGGAAAGCCACCAGAGCTTGGGGAGGGCGAAAACTCCCCCTCCCCCATGGTGCAGGAAAATGACTAGGCCACGCCCCCATGGCCACGCCCACCCAGCAACCAGCCAGGGAACCAGTTGCTAAAATTTTTCAATCCTTCCCCTGACTTTAGGCTTCCTTTCAACAGCCTCATCCAGATGTTTGGCAGATTTATTTTACAAGATTATCTTGTTCCTGTCCCGTAGGATCGAGACTGGCAGCCGCTAAATCCGGGGGATCCCATATTTTGGACTCTGGAAGGAAAGGCCATTGCGTACGACGGAGAAGGGATGGTGTACCCAACCTTTGTGAACGAGGCCGCCTATTACGAGAAGCAGCAAGCCTTCGTAACGACGGCGAAGGAAAAATTGAGCGCAAAAGGGCTCCGGGTCGCTTAAACCCGGATTAAGTTTTAAACTCGAAAGTGCCTGCAAATGTTTCTCATCCAAGGTGGCCTAAATCCATCGTAGCTCCTAGGCCAGGATTTCAATTTCTCACTGTAAGACAGGGGTCGACAACCTTAAACATTCAGAGCTGCAAAGGTCCTAACCGGAGGCCCCCCGTTCAATTCTGCAGCTGACCGGAAGTCCGGTTCTCCCCATGATAGAGTCTCCTCCTAGCACGGCGTCCTTTTTCCCCTGCTGACAGGAAGTCCGCTTTCCCCCACTATAGTCTCCTAGTTCAGCGTCTTTTTCCCCCTGCTGACGGGAAGTCCGCTTTCCCCCACCATAGAGTCTCCTAGCGCAGCGTCCTTTTTCCCCTGCTGACGGGAAGTCCGCTTTCCCCCACCATAGAGTCTCCTAGCGCAGCGTCCTTTTTTCCCCTGCTGACGGGAAGTCCGCTTTCCCCCACCATAGAGTCTCCTAGGGCAGCGTCCTTTTTCCCCCGCTGACGGGAAGTCCGCTTTCCCCCACCATAGAGTCTCCTAGCGCAGCGTCCTTTTTCCACTGCTGATGGGAAGTCCGCTTTCCCCCACCATAGAGTCTCCTAGTGCAGCGTCCTTTTTCCCCTGCTGACGGGAAGTCCGCTTTCCCCCACCATAGAGTCTCCTCCTAGTGCAGCGTCCTTTTCCCCCTGCTGACGGGAAGTCCGCTTTCCCCCACCATAGAGTCTCCTCCTAGCACGGCGTCCTTTTTGCTCTACCTGTCCTAACCGAAAGCCCTATCAATTGTGGAGCCAACCGCCGACAGGGAGCCGCAGCAGAGGGATGAAAGGGCCACATGCGGCTCCAGAGCTGCAGGTTGCTGACCCTTGTTGTAAGACATAGAGAGCACTTACTCAGAAAACAACGCAGAGGGTGAACAATTATAAAACATTTTTATGCACTGTACAAGCTGCTGTTTTTAATGATACTTTTTCAGGGCTGGTTTTGTGGCTGCCGATAATCCTCGACTTACGACCGCAATGGAGCCCAAAACTTCTGTTGCCGAGCCACACGGTTGTTAAACGAGTTTTGTCCCATTTTACGACTTTCCTTGTTAAGTGAATCGCTGCAGTTGTGAAGTTAGCAGGACGGTTGTTAAGTGAATCTGGCTTTGCTTGCCAGAAGGTCTCAAAAGGGGAACACATGACAAACACACACACACACACACACACACAGACACCTGGGATGCTACAACCGTCATACATACATTCAATTTTGTGACTATTCAAAGCTACAACGGCACTGAAAAAGGTGACTGTTTTCACACTTACGACACACTTGCAGCATCCTCGTGGTCACGAGATAAAACTTCAGACGTTTGGCAAGTGGCTCATATTTATGATGGTCATAGTGTCCCGGAGTCATGCGACCTGACCAACAAAGTCAATGGGGAAGCCGGATTCACTTAACAACAGTGTTACTGATGGAATAACTGCTGTGATTCACTAAACAACCGTGGCAAGACATGTCGTAAAATGGTGCAAAAAATCACTTAACAACTGTCTCGAAATCTGGGGCTCAATTGTAGTCGTAAGTCGAGGAATACTTGTAATTCAGAATGTACGTCTGTGAAGAAAAATTGCTTAAAGTAAACAAAGAAGAAATGGGATAAAGAAATGTTATAAATGTGATGACCCTGGATATATAAATGTTAAGAATAGAATAGAATAGAATAGAATAGAATAGAATAATAGACTAATGGGATGGAATGGAATGGAATGGAATAGAACTGAACAGAACAGAATTTGGGACAGAATAGAATAGGATAGAATAGAGTAGAGTAAAGTAGAGTAGAATAGAATAGAATAGAATAGAATAGAATTAAATAGATTAGAATAAAAATAGAAATAGAAAAAGGAATAGGAATAGAAATAGAATAGAATAGAATAGAATAATGGGATGGAATTGAAAATAACAGAACAGAATTTGGGACAGAATAGAATAGGATAGAATAGAGTAAAGTAGAATAGAATAGTAATAAGAAAGAACCGAACAGAACAACACAGAACAGAACAGGGAAGGGAACAGAACAGAACAGAATAGTTGGAAGGGACCTTGGAGGTCTTCTAGTCCAACCCCCTGCTTAGGCAGGAAACTCTCCACCACGTTATTTTTAGATATTTCTGATAAAGAAATGTTATAAAACTGATATTTTAAGCCGCTCTAGTTTCAATCAGAGCACTGAATCTTAAAAGATACTTTTAGATCAGAAAAACCAGACCGGGAAGTCCTTGACTTATGACCGGTTGCTTAGCAACCATTTGAGGTTATGGTGGACTCCTCCAGGGTATTCCATCCACCCCCCTCGTGGTCACATGACCTCATTTTGAGCACCTATTTATAATTATGTGCAGCGTTCCACATGACTGCATTTTACAATGTTTTTTTTTTTGCTGAAAATGGACATAAACATCCGGTTTTCGGCAACACCGACCCATAATAAACAATCTATTTCTTTAACAACCGTTGAAAAAATAAATATCGCAAAATTGGATGGGTGACGTGGGTGACTTGCTTTACGACCATCACGACCTCTAATGGTCGTAAGTTGAGGACTCGATCTTTAAGAGTTCAGATTTCTCCTCCTTCTGGCTGTCACAGAATTGCACACCAGGGAGACAGACGTGTTTATAAAAGAATTGACTTTATTTCTCTTATTTGCAAATAAATATATAGATATAGTTAGGTTTTGAAAACACAGTCCCGGGTCTGATGAATCTCTGGATAAAGTCACCAGGTTTGGAAAAATGACGAATGCCGTAAAGAGTCTCTCGCTTTTCCGCAGGGAGAATTTTTTTTTTGCCAAATTTCATATCTGGCTATAAAGTGCAGATCGAAAAGGAGCGGTTTGCTCACAAAACATCACTTACAAAAAAACAAGATATACTCGAATAAATACTGCACATACTTGGAATTCAAGAATTTTCTTTTGCAGATACATACATCTCTTTACTTCTCTCTCTCTTTTTCTCTTTCTTTCTTTCTCTTTTCTTTCACACTTTTTCTCTTTTTTTCTCTCTTTTTCTCTCCTTTTCTCTGTCTCTTACTCTCTTCTCTATTTTCTTTCACACTTTCTCTCCTTTCTTTTTTCTTTCTCTCTTCCCCTCTCTCTCTCGCACACACACAAAATGCACTCTTTCTTTTTCTGTTTCTTTCACTTTTTCTCTTCCTGTTTCTCTCTTTCTTTCTCTCTCTTTTCTTTTTCTCTTTCTTTCTCTTTTTTCTCTCTTTCTCTTTTCCCTCTTTTTTCCTTTTCTCTCTATCTCTCCTTTTTTCCTCTTTTTCCCTTTTTCCTCTTTCTCACTCCTTCCCCAACCCCCCCTCTCTCACACACACAAACACACTCACACACAGTGTACAAAAATGCCCCAAACTACATGTCACCTCCCCATGTAAAAAAAAGTGATGTTTCTTTTCAAGGTAAATGCAAACTCTTGGAGTACACTTATCCACGAAGTGTCCTTAGCAATAACGGTGCAGCGAAACCTCTGCCATTTCCACCCTCCAGATGTTTCTCTTTAAAAAAAGGCCTCTTCTTCTGTCCATCTGAGGACAAACCAGGATCAATCTTGGTTTGTTTCCAAAATCGGCTTGAGGTCACCTCTGGCCAGAGCACGGTCCCGTTGACCCAGGAGCGAGAGAGGGGCTCATGGCTCATCCTGAGCCCCTTCGCTCGCTCTCTGGCCTGCCAGAGGAAAGAGGAGAGCAGGTCCCAATCCAAAAATCCCCCCTCCCCAAATGTGCTCAGTGCTGCAGATTTTGTGCTGTGGTTTCTCTCGAAATCTGAAATGTATTTTTCCTCCCCTTGTTGGCCAACGAAAGAAGTCAACGGCTTCCCACGAAGTTGAGACAATCAAGGTTTTGGGACCCCCTTATTATCCCTGCTTGCAACTCTTGGTCAACCCTCGTGTGCAATGGAGTGGGGTTACCCCTCTTCGTCTGAATGCTAATCTTGACCAAGCTCAGGAACCGGGGTGCATCCCGCCCGCCCTTCGCGCCGCTTCTCTGAAGGCTTCACGGTCTCAAACTTTCCCCGTTCGGTGCAGAGCTTAAACCGTGGTCTCTGGCAAGTCGTAGATTTCTTCGTAGGCGTTCAAAGTGGTTTTGCTGTTACTCCTTGAGGTGTCCTGCATTCTGCTGCAGTCTGGAATCGAAAAGAGGAAAAGCGGGTTCTCCGTTCATTAAGAGGCCCATCACTCCGTGTTGCCTTGCAACAAAGCATGGAATTGGACTACACTTAGCAGGAGGACAGGTAGGGGAGTCCTTCTCTACCTCTCAGGGGCTTTAAGGTGGGTGGGCTTCAACTCCCAGAATTCCCCAGACACCCACGGATTCCTAATGTACATTTGGATAGATAGTTGATAGTGGTAGGTAGGTAGATATAGATGATAGATAGATAGATAGATAGATAGATAGATAGATAGATAGATAGATAGATAGATAGATAGATAGATAGATAGATAGATAGATATGATATAGGTGATGTAGATAGATAGATAGATAGATAGATAGATAGATAGATAGATAGATAGATAGATAGATAGATAGACAGACAGACAGACAGACAGACAGACAGACAGACAGATATGATATGATATGATATGATATGATATGATATGATATGATATGATATAGGTGATGTAGATAGATAGATGATAGATAGATAGATAGATAGATAGATAGATAGATAGATAGATAGATAGATACACAGACAGACAGACAGACAGACAAATAGATGATAGTTAAAGATAGACAAAGATGGACGGATAGAGAGATAGATGATAGATAGATAGATAGATAGATAGATAGATAGATAGATAGATAGATATGATATGATATGATATGATATGATATAGGTGATGTAGATAGATAGATGATAGATGATAGATAGATAGATAGATAGATAGATAGATAGATAGATAGATAGATAGATATGATATGATATGATATGATATGATATAGGTGATGTAGATAGATAGATAGATAGATAGATAGATAGATAGATAGATAGATAGATAGATAGATACACAGACAGACAGACAGACAGACAGACAGACAAATAGATGATAGTTAAAGATAGACAAAGATGGACGGATAGAGAGATAGATGATAGATAGATAGATAGATAGATAGATAGATAGATATGATATGATATGATATGATAGGATATAGGTGATGTAGATAGATAGATGATAGATGATAGATAGATAGATAGATAGATAGATAGATAGATAGATAGATAGATAGATAGATACACAGACAGACAGACAGACAGACAGACAGACAGACAAATAGATGATAGTTAAAGATAGACAAAGATGGATGGATAGAGAGATAGATAGATAGATAGATAGATAGATAGATAGATAGATAGATAGATAGATAGATAGATAGATGTAAAAAAAATGATATATTCAAAGACAGAGGAGGAGAGAGAGAGAAGGAGAGAGAGAGAAAGAGTGATGGAGTGACAAAATTAGTGGACCGGAGGAATGCCGTCAATATAGTTTACTTGGACTTCAGTAAGGCATTTGATAAGGTAGACCATAACCGACTACTAGATAAAGTAGAAGAATGTGGGTTGGACAGCATCACCACCAGATGGATTCGTAACTGGCTGACCAACCGCACTCAACGTGTCGTCCTCAATGGAACTGCATCTACATGGAGGGAAGTATGCAGTGGGGGACCCCAAGGCTCTGTTTTGGGCCCAGGACTCTTCAACATCTTCATCAATGATTTGGATGAGGGGATAAATGGGGAACTCATCAAATTTGCAGATGACACCAAGCTGGCAGGAATAGCCAACACTCCAGAAGACAGGCTTAAGATACAGAAGGATCTTGACAAACCTGAACATTGGTCACTATCTAATAAAATGAAATTCAGCGGTGAAAAGAGTAAGATTCTACATTTAGGCAAGGAAAACGAAATGCACAGGTACAGTATAGGTGGTACCTTGCTCAAGAGTAGCAACTGTGAAAGGGATTTTGGAGTCCTAGTGGACAAGCATTTAAATAGGAGCCAGCCGTGTGCAGCAGCTGCCAAAAAAGCCAACACAGTTCTAGGCTGCATCAACAGAGGGAGAGAATCAAGATCACGAGAAGGGTTAATACCACTTTATAAGGCCTTGGGAAGGCCACACTTGGAATACGGCATTCAGTTTTGGTCGCCACGATGTAGAAAAGATGCGGAGACTCTAGAAAGAGTGCAGAGAAGAGCAACAAAGAGGATTAGAGGACTGGAGACTAAAACATATGAGGAACGGTTGCAGGAACTGGGTATGTCTAGTTTAATGAAAGGAAGGACCAGGGGAGACAGGATAGCAGTCTTCCAATATCTCAAGGGATGCCCCAAAGAAGAGGGAGTCAAACTATTCTCCAAGGCACCTGAGTGTAGAACAAGAAGCAATGGGTGGAAACTAATCAAGGAGAGAAGCAACTTAGAACTAAGGAGAAATTTCCTGACAGTGAGAACAATTAACCAGTAGAACAGAAGTTGCCTCCAGAAGTTGTGAATGCCCCAACACTGGAAGTCTTTAAGAAGATGTTGGATAGCCATTTGTCTGGAACGGTAGGGTTTCCTGCCTAGGCAGGGGGTTGGACTAGAAGACCTCCAAGGTCCCTTCCAACTCTGCTATTGTATTGAGAGAGATTGACATATACGAAGACAGAAGGAGAGAAAGAGATGACAGAGAGAGAGAGAGAGAGAGAGAGAGAGAGAGATTGACATACACAAATATAGAAGGAGAGAAACAGATGAGAGAGAGAAAGAGATTGACATTCAAAGAAAGAGAAGAAGAGAGAAACAAATGAGAGAGAAAGAGGAAGAAAGAGAGTGTGTGTCATAAGTAGACTATCTATGCATTTCTATTACCTGGAATTGATTATTAAATGGTAACCAACATATGCACCTCTAATATCAGCAAACATTTTTAGGGGAAAAAATATCTAGGTTTTGTTTTTAAAAGTACGCTACTCCTTGGGTAGCAGGCGGTATGCTGTAGTTACCTGTAGTAGTTCCTGGATCCTCGTTGATAAAGGCCACGTGGGTTTTCCACTCCGTCCATTTGACTTCATTGATTCTAGTTAGAGAGCGCATAAATTAATTTTATTTACATAAACAATGTCGTATGCAAAAGAGGCCATCCAAAAGCTAAAAGGAAGCCAAGAGAACCAAAACAGCTGCTTGCCAGCAATTAACACCCAGCGTGTAATGCCAGGATTGATACAAGGCCAACAATGGAGAAGTAAAGCAGTGTTTCTCAACCTTGGCAACTTGAAGATGTCTGGACTTCAACTCCCAGAATTCCCCAGCCAGCGAATGCTCCTCCTCCTCCTCCTCCTCCTCCTCCTCCTCCTCCTCCTCCTCCTCCTCCTCCTCCTCCTTCTCCTCCTCCTCCTCCCTGCAATCCCCACTCCCTTCTAGCACTGATGATGTTACCTAGTTGGGCCATGAAACGTCTGCAAGAAAACCACCAAGCTCAGAGACCACCAAGGACCCCACAGTCCAAGTCTTAGCTACAAATATTCTCTCGTATGAGTAATTCATCCGTACGTTTCAACCTCCTTGAAACAGAAATACAGAAATGCTTTCCCTGTCTTAGAATTCATGGATTCATCTGCAATTCCATTTTCCTCCTTTTCACCCCTGCAGAGCAAAATCCCTCCCGTCCGGCCCACCACGTACCTTAAACACAACCGCGTGTCGTTGTCGGCCACTTTGCACCACTCCCCGAGTTCGAATTTCCTCCTCAGGAACTTGGGGAGGAGTTTTTCGATCTCCACAATCGTCCTGGCTCTCTGGAGGCAAGAGGGATAACCAAGAAGGGAAGTTTCAAAAGAGATTCCCGAATGTGAGAATAGAATAGAAGAACAGAGTTGGAAGGGACCTTAGAGGTCTTCTAGTCCATCCCCTTGCTTAGGCAGGAAACCCTATACCATTTCAAATAAACGGTCGTCCAATTTCTTCTTAAAGACTTCCAGTGTTGGGGCTTCACAACTTCTGGAGGCATGTCGTTCCATTGATTAATTGTTCTAACTGTCAGGGAATTTCTCCTCCGTTCTAAGTTGCTTCTCTCCTGGATTAGTTTCCACCCATTGCTTCTTGTTCTACCCTCAGGTGCCTTGGAGAATAGCTTGACTCCCTCTTCTTTGGGGCAACCCCTGAGATATTGGAAGACTGCTATCATGTCTCCCCTGGTCCTTCTTTCTATTAAACTAGACATTCCCAGTTCCTGCAACTGTTCTGCAACTGAGCTATTGTAAGTTTTGCAACTGTTAGCAAACTTTGAATACCGGACTGTTTGTATGATTACTGGACTATGTTATTTGGATTATCCCTTAACTGAAAGACGTTGATGACTGACTTTCTTATCCGTGTATGACTTGGACTGTTTGTTGGACTCTGATACCTCTATTTCCACAAAAGTAAAAGCCTATTTAAACTGCAGTGTCTCTGTATGCTGGTTTGTGTGTTCTCCAACACAACTCTCCCAACGCTCCGCTGAACGCACTCGCTCTCCCAATGGGGAGCTTACCTAACACACACACACACACACACACATGCACTCCACACCCCGGGGCCAACCTGCAGCCTCCAAATGTGCTCGCTCTCCTTGGAAATGTCTTCCACCGTTTCTCCCATCAAGGCGATCAGCATGTTGAGGAGCAAGACGAAGGTCAGGATGACGAAGGAGATGAGCAGGAGGAGGAAGAGGATGGGGTACTTGGCGTGTTTCGGGACGTCCAGCTCGCCGAGGCCCAAGGTCAGCATGAACAGGTCGATCTCGATGCTCCCCAAGATGCTGTACTCGTTGCATTTGCTGTCTTCGGGACACGAATCCACCAAGGCGGCAAGAGCTGGCCGGAGAACGGGAAGGAGGAGGAGATTAGAAGGTAAAGGTTCCCCTCGAACACATGTGCTAGTCGTTCCCGACTCTAGGGGGTGGTGCTCATCTCCACTTCAAAGCCGAGGAGCCAGCGGTATCCGAAGACTCCTCCGTGGTCATGTGGCCGGCATGATTAAACAGTGAAGGCGCACGGAACACTGTTCCCTTCCCACCAAAGGTGGTTCCTATTTTTCTCCTTGCATTTTTTGTGTGCTTTCGAACTGCTAGGTTGGCAGAAGCTGGGACAAGTCACGGGAGCTCGCTCCGTTATGCGGCACTAGGGGTTCTAACTGCACAAACTGCCGACCTTTCTGAACGAGCTCAGCGTCTTAGCCCCTGAGCCCCCACGTCCCTATAGGAGAAGACGTTTTGGGCTACGTGTTTTGACTTTTTAGAAGAGAATATTTGTAGCTCAGGGATGGACTGTGGGGCCCTTGGTGTCTCTGAGCTGAGTTGTTTTTCTTGCAGACGTTTCAAGACCCAACTAGGTAACATCATCAGTGGTAGAGGGGAAAGGGGTTTGCAGAGAGGAGGAGGAGGAGGAGGAGGTGGAGGAGGAGAACAATGACTATGGGTTCCTTAGTGAAGGAGGAGGGGAGAGAGAAGGGAAGAGGGAAGGGAAAGGAGGAAAGAAGAAAGTAGAGAAGGGAGGGAGGGAGGGAAAGGAAGAGAGGAGAGGAAGAGGAGGGAAGGAAGATAGAGAGGAGGAGAGGAAGATGGAAGGGAGAAGGAGAGAAAGAGAGAAGGAGAGAGTGTAGGAAGGGGAAGAGGAAGAGAGGTGGAGGGGAGAGGTAAGGGAAGAAGGAAGGGAAAGGAGAGGAGGAAGGAAGAAAGTAGAGAAGGGAGGGAGGGAGAGAAAGGAAGAGAGGAGAGGAAGAGGAGGGAAGGAAGATAGAGCGGAGGAGAGGAAGATGGAAGGGAGAAGGAGAGAAAGAGAGAAGGAGAGAGTGTAGGAAGGGGAAGAGGAAGAGAGGTGGAGGGGAGAGGTAAGGGAAGAAGGAAGGGAAAGGAGGAAGGAAGTAGAGAAGGGAGGGAGGGAGAGAAAGGAAGAGAGGAGAGGAAGAGGAGGGAAGGAAGATAGAGAGGAGGAGAGGAAGATGGAAGGGAGAAGGAGAGAAAGAGAGAAGGAGAGAGTGTAGGAAGGGGAAGAGGAAGAGAGGTGGAGGGGAGAGGTAAGGGAAGAAGGAAGGGAAAGGAGAGGAGGAAGGAAGAAAGTAGAGAAGGGAGGGAGGGAGAGAAAGGAAGAGAGGAGAGGAAGAGGAGGGAAGGAAGATAGAGCGGAGGAGAGGAAGATGGAAGGGAGAAGGAGAGAAAGAGAGAAGGAGAGAGTGTAGGAAGGGGAAGAGGAAGAGAGGTGGAGGGGAGAGGTAAGGGAAGAAGGAAGGGAAAGGAGAGGAGGAAGGAAGAAAGTAGAGAAGGGAGGGAGGAAGAGAAAGGAAGAGAGGAGAGGAAGAGGAGGGAAGGAAGATAGAGCGGAGGAGAGGAAGATGGAAGGGAGAAGGAGAGAAAGAGAGAAGGAGAGAGGGTAGGAAGGGGAAGAGGAAGAGAGGAGGAGGGGAGAGGTAAGGGAAGAAGGAAGGGAAAGGAGGAAGGAAGTAGAGAAGGGAGGGAGGGAGAGAAAGGAAGAGAGGAGAGGAAGAGAAGGGAAGGAAATAGAGAGGAGGAAAGGAAGATGGAAGGGAGAAGGAGAAAAAGAGAGAAGGAGAGCGGGTAGGAAGGGGAAGAGGAAGAGAGGAGGAGGGGAGAGGTAAGGGAAGAAGGACGGGAAAGGAGGAAGGAAGGAAGTAGAGAAGGGAGGGAGGGAGAAAAGAAAGGGAGAAGAAGGTGGTGTCAAAACAGGTGAGGGATGGTAAACAAAGCAACCCAAATGGAATATTATAATTCTATAAATGGAATGACAAATGTATAAGAACCATGAATGTAAAAAAAAGAATAACAACTATGTGAATGTATACCTATAATTGTATATAGAGAACAAAAAATAATAAAAAAATATTTTTAAAAAAACTGTTGCACTTTCTTTGAACACCCCCCAGTCCACAGATACCCCTCATGTCAGGCCTGCAGCCATCTTTTCTTTTGGGTCTTTGGCCTGCCACACTTTCTATTCTTCTACTGTGCTTTTTCTATTGTGGGAAAATGGGAGGTGGGGATTGTACGGAGTTAGATGATAGGTAGCCATAACAACATTCTTTCTAGAAAGCCAAGGTCATCCTTTGTCTCTGCACCTCTGCACCTGACCGGAACTGGATGTGTGGAACTGCAAGCATGGCAATGGATGAATGGACCATGTGATGGGCTTGTGGATGTGGGGGAAACTTCTTGAACTTTCAACTGGGTGGGAAAAAACAGGGAGTTTTCAGGGAGTTTTCAGATTCAGGTTTTCCCAGATGTGCCAACCGTGACCCGACAAATGCGCGCCCAACAAATGTGCACCCGACAAATGCGTGCCGACAAAACCGCCACGACAAAACGGTGATGTTGAAAGCGCGCCCACTAAAGCACGGCGACAAAACCGCACCCACAAAAGCACGATTAGGGTTTTTATGTTAGGGTTAGGGTTAGGGTTAGGTTTCGGGTTAGGGTTAGGGTTGTTAACATTGTTACCATTGTTACCGTTGTTTTCGCGTTGTTTTCGCTGGCGCACTTTTGTCGGCACGCATTTGTGGATACACTTTAGTGGGCGCGCTTTTAACGTTGCCGTTTTGTCACGGCGGTTTTGTCGCCGCACATTTGTTGGGCGCGCATTTGTCGGTGAATCTGTGCCAACGTGGCTCTCTTCATCAATTGGAACTTTGAGGAATCCTTTGCCTCGGACTCGGATTTACTTTTGGATGCTATTTGGAACCCTGACATTAACCCAAACATCTGAAAACCAATCCTGACATGTGCGAATAAAGCATCAAATTCTGTTTACCTACGCCGAATCCAAACAAAAACACCAGATAGACGGCGATAAACTTGATCACATCATGCAAAATGACCTACAAGGCAAAAGAAAAAGCATTAAGGGTGAATTTAAAGCACGGGAAAGAAATGGCACTGCTAGAATAGAATAGAATAGAATAGAATACAATACAATACAATACAATAGCAGAGTTGGAAGGGACCTTGGAGATCTTCTAGTCCAACCCCCTGCCTAGGCAGGAAACCCTATACCGTTTCAGACAAATGGCTATCCAGCATCTTCTTAAAGACTCCCAGTGTTGGGGCATTCAAAACTTCTGGAGGCAACTTCTGTTCCACCGATTAATTGTTCTCACTGTCAGGAAATTTCTCCTCAGTTCTAAGTTGCTTCTCTCCTTGATTAGTTTCCACCCATTGCTTCTTGTCCTGCC
>NW_028261397.1:3443189-3498189 GCF_051295495.1 Thamnophis sirtalis | reverse complement strand
TGCAATAATAACACTGCTACTCGGAGGCTGGAGGTTTGTGTATTGGAAATGAAACACTTTTACTTTTCTTACTGATTATCCTGGCTTGGTACTCCAAGGTCTCACTGCTTGTTTATAGAGAGTGATAAGAAGAAAAGCATACAGATGTCCCTTTGAAGTATATCTTTAACCAGAGAAAAGTGAAAATAAAACTTTATTGTGAATCTATGCTTAACCTTGTAAAAACCTCCCAAGCTAGAGCAGCAGTGTTTGTTAGCTGGAGATAACGGCACAATTTCAACAGCAGAAAAAAACTTTAAGCCTGCAAAAGATATTCTTAGAAATTCAAAAATTATCAAACACATTTGAGAGGACAGAGAAGAAGTTGGAAGACTTAGAGCATCTAACAGTAAAATATGAGGAAGAAGTTGGAGATGTTTATCAAGTGGAAAAAGTGGAGGTTAGAATCTTAAAAATTGAAGAGGAAAATGGCCATAAAGAAATTAAATTTGCTGATATTTAGGGTGATTGGTTTGTTTCTGGCAATGGAAAGAGTGGAATACTGAAAGAGGAATTAAATGGAGGTGAACTCTACCCCAAATGGCAAGATACAGAAGAAGAAAAAGCAAAAGAATTTATGGATTTAAAGAGAGAAATTTTATTAGCAACATCATTGATAACACTACTGACAATCAAAGATAAGCTGATTAAGGAATCAGAAGAAGGGCATCGAAATTACATGAGAGATTTTATAAGCAAGGAGTTGCTAAGAGGAATCCATACAAATTTGATTAAAGAGATGATTAGAGGACTGACACCGCAAATGGCAGAAGACATGAGACTGTTTTGCTACTGGAAAGATACAGGTTGATAGATGGAAGTGTATAATTTAAAACTAATTAAACTTAGTGAAATTTAGTGACAATAGATATAGTCAAATAAATAATTGATAATGATAATAATGTATACAATGTGTAGTGTTATGATAAGTAATAATTAGATATGAATATTGAATGGTACCCATGAAAGGAAGGTTAGAAATCCTTTTGGATTATATATAAAGGTTAATAAAAAAGAACTAAGTTAGATTCATTTAAGTCTTGATTATTAGGGCGGGAAATGTTATGATATAGGATATAGTCAAATAAAGGAGGGATAATGATAACAATGTATATATATATGTATGGGTTCAACATAAGGAAACTGGGTGTAAATTGTAAACAGTGATTTGGAAAGGAGGATTAGAAAATTTTGTTACTAAATATTATGGATGTTTAGCTAGAATAGGACATAAGGATTCATTTTTATTGGAGGATTTTAGAAATAGTAAATGAAATGCCAGTATGTGGTTATGTATTAAATCTTAGTATAGTTTATGATGAAGGTTGTTTAAACAATTATAGTCAAATGAAAATGGAGGTATGATGATGGTAACATGTATAAATATCTGAGTTAAAATACTTGAGTCAATATGAATTATGCTTGATGACTGTGGAAGAGATGCACGGAGGCCATTTGTAACCAATTGATACACTTTCTACAGTATGTGAAGAAGGAAGATTTTATGTGTTGTGTTTGTTTTGAAAATTAAAAATTAAAAAATTAAAAAAAACAGCCAGGGAAGTGATTGAAGCCTGGGAAACGGGCCCTTCATCAGTCAAACAGGGGTGCGATTTACCACCAGCCTATCAAATACTTAGAACAAGGATGTCAAACTCAATTTCATTAAGGGCTATTGGGGGGCCAGGCAGGAGTGGCTGACTGGATGGGCGTGGCCAACTGGGTGGGCATGGACAGCTCGACGCCACTCACTGGGTGTGGCTACTGGATGGGTGGGGCCGACTGGATGGGTGTGGCCAGCTTGACGCCACTCCCCAAACTGCTGACATTTTTCCTCTTTGTTCTGGGTAGGCCGGGCTAAAGCGACAGAGGCCAGCCCATTACATTTTCCAGGACAGCCCAGTGGGCCGTATCCGGCCCGCGGGCCTTGTGTTTGACACCCCTGACTTAGAAGGCGAGGGCTGGGCAGCACAAACAAACATCCAAGGACTTAAAAGACAGCTGTCAACAACCTCATTTACAACAATACTATAAATACCATACATAGAACTATACACGCTCTGCTAGAGAGAAGTTCTCCGAGAATGGGCTCCGGCACGACTCTGAAAGCTCAGAAGACGAAACTTCTCATCCCGGTGACCAACCCAGATTGGACCCTGCAACTTTATCTTGGGGACACGTAGATTCGCTTCCATTGGTGAGGAATATTCCGATTAACGCTTACCTCTTTAATAGCAATGAACACGGCTCCCAAAATAACCATGGCTTGTCCCGCCAACTGCAACCAATTCAGGTCTCCGATCAGTGCCAGAGGGTATGGCGGAGGCTAGAGACAAAAAAAATAAATAAGAAAAAAACTAAGAATGGAGGTAGTTCTCGCCTTACAACCGTTCATTTAGTGACGATTCAAAGTTACGACAATGCTGAAAATAGTGGCTTATGATCGATCCTTGCACTTATGACCGTTACAGCACCCACACAATCGCGTGATCCAAATTTCGGAGCTGGGCAACCACCGTGGACAGGTGGTCCTCGACATACAATGGCTCACTTAGTGAGCCATTGTTCAAGATTACAATGGCACTGAACCCCACTGTTGTGGCAGGCCACAACTTCGACTTACAATCATTTGTTCTGAAGTTGCAATAGCACAGGAAAGGGGGCCTTATGGCTGTTTTCACACTTACGACCATTGCAACATCCCCAAGCCTTTAAATATATATTTAAAGTCACAACCTCTGGTATGCCCAAATATGGGAGGAAGTTTACTGCTTCCATTCTCTGTCTATCGGATAGTCACAAGAGACCATCCAGACAGAAACCCAATATTTTTACTGTTGCCTTTGTTACATTTGTGTAACAAAGGCAACAGTAAATAAATGTTACATTTATCAGCACAAATACAACACACACACACACACACACACACACACACACACACACACACACACACACACACACACACACACACATATATATATATATATATATATATATATATATATATATATATATGCATAACTCTGGAACGCCTCGAGCAATTTCAACTAAACTTGGT
Source organism: Thamnophis sirtalis (assembly GCF_051295495.1). Lineage (NCBI taxonomy): Eukaryota > Metazoa > Chordata > Lepidosauria > Squamata > Natricidae > Thamnophis > Thamnophis sirtalis. Next base: position 3,495,092 of record NW_028261397.1, on the reverse strand, counting down.
ACACAGATGACTTAACCTCTGGAAACAAATACTGTGGGGGTAATACACCCCTAACACCCCTTGAGATGTGTGTTCGGTTAAGCTGCAGCCTGTTGTGCCTTAAAATGGCTTCTACTGTACTGCCGTAAAGTGGCTTCCACTATACAGAGCAGTGGAGTTGCCATGGTAACGGCTTCACAGTACTCCACCAGGGGGCTCCCTCTGCTAAGGGGGAAAAATCCAACATTAGAAATTAACGTTTGGTCCGGACATTTCCCCCCACTATCAATAAATACCTGGGCAACGCCGGTTCTCGGCTACTCCAAATAAAAAGGGAGGGAGATCTGGTTCTGCCTTCCCTACCTGCTTGGTGTGAGGCCTGTAGTAGGAGATCAACGTCAAAATGAGGTTGTAGATGAAGTAGAGGCTGCAGGAGAGGAAGAAGATGTGACGGGCGAATCGTTTCCATTTCATCCGGAGTAAGGAATGAAGCGGTTCCAGAGCCAGCATTTCGTGACGTTTCTGCTTTGGGAGCAAAAAAAAGCAAAAAACGGATCGAAAGGAAAGAGAGAGCGTTAATCCAGGAAAAATAATAGGTTAATTAAGCTAGGCCGCGAGCGTGAATGGCTCAATTAATCCATCGCTACAGCTAGTCCTCATCTTACAACAGTTCATTTAGTGACCGTTCAAAGTTACAACGGCACTGGAAAAGGAGACTTAGGACCATGCTTCACACTTACGACCGCGGCCGCGTGCTCATGTGATTTGCATTCGGATGCTTGGCAACTGACTCACATTTATGACCGTTGCGGCGTCTCAGGGTTACGTGATCCCCTTTTGCGACCTTCTGACGAGCAGAAGGGGGAAAGTCAAGGGGGGAATCTGATGTGCTTAACAACCACATTACAAACTTAACAAATGCTATGAGTCACTTAATGACCAGGGCCAGAAGAGTCGTAAAATGTGGCAAATCACACTGCAGTGTGATTCCCTCAACCACCACAGAAAGAAAGGCTGCAAAATGGGCCAAAAAGCACTTCGCAATTCTTGCTTCACAAACCATGACAGTAATTTAACAAATGTAGCCATTCCCTAAACAAATGTGACAAAAAAGGCCATAAAATGGGGCAAAACTCACTTAGCAACGATCTCGCTTACCAATGGGAATTGTGGGCTCAATTGTGGTTGTGAATTGAGGATTATCTGTATTTATATATATATATATGTTCTCTTATTTCTAGATATTTCTACATATTATTTCTATCTATTTCTATTTATTTCCATGATTTTTATATAAAAATTTCTATTTCTATTTATTTTCATTATCTATATCTATATCTACATCTACATCTACCTATATCTATACCTATCTATCTATCTATCTATCTATCTATCTATCTATCTATCTATCTATCTATCTATCTATCTATCTATCTACCTACCTACCTATCTACCTACCTGTATCTATCTATCTATCTATCTATCTATCTATCTATCTATCTATCTATCTATCTATCTATCTATATCGATATATATAAATATATATATAGATATAGATATATAGATATATCCATGATTTATATATATATATATTTCTATTTCTATTTATTTCCATGATTTTTATATATACATTTCCATTTCTACTTATTTCCATTATTTTTATATAAACATTTCTATCTCTATTTATTTTCATTATTTGTATATATATAATGTCTATTTCTATTTATTTTGATTATTTGTATATATAATGTCCATTTCTATTTATTTCCATGATTTTTATATACATTTCTATTTCTATTTATTTCCATGATTTTTATATAAACATTTCTATTTCTATTTATTTTCATTATTTGTATATATAATGTCCATTTCTATTTATTTCCATGATTTTTATATACATTTCTATTTCTATTTATTTCCATGATTTTTATATAAACATTTCTATTTCTATTTATTTTCATTATTTGTATATATAATGTCTATTTCTATTTATTTCCATGATTTTTATATATATTTCTATTTCTATTTATTTCAATGATTTTTATATAAACATTTCTATTTCTATTTATTTTCATTATTTATATATATATATATATATATATATATATATATATATATATATATATATATATATATATATATATATATATATATATATATATATATATATATATATATATATATATAATGTCTATTTCTACTACTTATTTCTTTTTCTATTTTTAAGCCTGACTCCCCATCAGGGGCAAAATTCACTCAACAACTGTTTTGCTTAGCATGATTTTATTTTTGCCTCCATTGTCATTGAGTCAATGATTACTGTAAATAATTGCACTTCCTCTCCAAACTACAAAATCCGTTTATTCAGCAAGTGGCACAATTTATGTTAGAAATTAAGAAAACTGCGTGGTCCAAAGGAATTTCAAACAAATGATGACATCAAGAGTGGCACTGAATTTTTCAGCCTTGCCCACCCTGGACAATAAACCAGATTTAAACTAAGGTTTACAGGAAAACTGAGTTTTCAAGCGGCATGCTGAATCGGTTGTCTTACAAATTAGAACGCCTCTTATTATCACATGTGGTGGACATGTGTGAAGGCAAGAAAATATTGGATAAAAATACATACATGGTTGTAGAAGAAGAAGATTAAGCAACACATAGATTTTAAACCACAAGTATTTTTGTTAGGCATAATACCAGAAAATTATGACAAAGGGACTATATATTTAACGTTATATGCATTGACAGCAGTGAGAATCATATTTGCACCATACTGGAAAAATGAGAATATTTTCACCAGATGAAAATATAATCCAGAAAATATTGGACTGGGCAGAGATGGATAGATTGACATTGAAAATAAAAGATAAAGGAGACATAGAATATTATTTAATGTGGAATAGGTTTTATCAATGGTTAGAGATAACAGGTAGAAATTACAATACAATACAATACAATAGCAGAGTTGGAAGGGCCCTTGGAGGTCTTCTAGCGAGGTGGCGCAGTGGGTAGAGTGCAGTACTGCCGCCACTTCAGCTGACTGCTAGCTGCAGTTCGTCGGTTCAAATCTCACCGGCTCAAGGTTGACTCAGCCTTCCATCCTTCCGAGGTGGGTAAAATGAGGACCCAGACTGTGGGGGCGATATGCTGACTCTGTAAACCGCTTAGAGAGGGCTGAAAGCCCTATGAAGCGGTATATAAGTCTAACTGCTGTTGCTATTGCTATACCGTTTCAGACAAATTAGATGAAGGAAGAGTATTTTATGTTTAAGTAAAATATAAACATTGTTTATAATCATATGTATGCTAGTATATTTAACAGGAACATAGATAAGCAAATATAATTATAAATATGGTTATAATTATTTTGTTATTTTAGTATTATTGCTATCAGTGTACGTGTTATCTTTTTTCTTCTTTCCTTTTTATGCCCGGACAATACACTGTATTCAGAATACTTATATACAAATTTTAAAAAAAACTTGACATAACAAAAAATATATATGAATTCCGCCCTGCTGATGCCCCTGGGATGTTTCCAAAATTTTTGGAAATCTGCAAGAAAGCACGGTTTGTTTTGATTCCATCTCTACTACCAGCTGGACCAAAAGCCACACGTTTTTTTTTTAAAAAAAGAGGTCTTCACCCCAGGAACAAAATTGTCACGCCACAGACAGCTGTGCTGCCAACTGAATTTGATGAATGCAGCATAAAAATATATATATACCGTATTTTTCAGACTATAAGATGCACCAAGATTTCGAAGAGGTAAATAAGAAAAAAAAGGGGGGGGTTGTCTTCCTGGGCCCCCAGGAGCACTCTGCAGGGTTCAGCAGGGCTGGGGGAAGGCAAAAACGCCCCCATTTTTGCAAAAAACGGGTGGGAAACGGGCATTTTTCCACAAAAACAGAGGCGCTTATGCCTTCCCCAAGCCCTGCTGAAGCCTGCAGAGCAGTGGTAGGTTGGTAAGGGCCTGGTACGGGAGTACTGGTGGCAGCTGGGAGCAGCAGCCACCATACCGGAACGGTGTTTCGGTGGGCCCACCTGCCAGCCCATGTTCCTTACCTCTTTTTGAGGGAAAAGGGCCAATTGCACATGTGCGCACAGCCTATGGCACCTGCATGATGTCGCCGAACAGCTGGGGCATCGCAGGGTGGACATCCGGCTCGTTTTTCACAAAAATGGGGTGCGGGGGTGGGGCTTTGGGAGGCCAAAAATGGCTTTATTTGGTGTATAAGATGCACCAACATTTCCAGGCCCTTTTAGTGGGGGGAAAGGTGCGTCTTATACTCTGAAAAATACGGTAACTTTTGGCATTTGTATTCCGGAAACTCAGTTCAAAACAGTGACAGGGGCAGGACGGATGGAAAAGCGGAGGGAGGCCAGATCAGGAAACTGACGCACCAAAATAAATCAAATAAGTAAATAAAACCAGTTACTCCTCGACTTACAACAGACTATTAGACTATTATTATTATCACAGTGACTATTAGAGGTTGCAACAGCACAGGAAAAAGTTACTTATGGCTGTTTTCACACTTACGACCACTGCAGCATCCCTGTGGTCAGATTATCAAAATTCAGACTTTCGGCAACTGACTCATATTTAGGACGGCTGCAGCGTCCCCGGGGTTATGTGATCGCGACCTTCTGACAAGTAAAGTCAGTGGGGAAAACTGATTCACTTACCGTATTTTTCAGAGTATAAGACGCACCAGAATATAAGACACACCAAGATTTTGGAGAGGCAAATTAAAAAAAAAAGTTTTTGCACTCTGCAGACCTCCCCAAAACAGCCTGTTTTTTGCAAAAACAGGCCTGCTTTTTGTCAAAAAAAGAGGGCATGCATAGCCTTTAGGAGGCTTCCTAAAGTTGGGGGTCAAAAACGAGGAAAAAAATGACCCGTTTTTCATGAAAACGGGCCCATTTTTTGTCAAAAAAATTTGCATGCATAGCCTTTAGGAGGCTTATAGAGTGCTCCTGGTGGCTGGTGGGGGGCAAAAAAGCTCATTTCCTGGGGGCTGGGAAAACCTCCTACAGGCTCTGCACAGCCATTTTTGCAAAGCGGGTGGAGTTTTGGGAGGCCAAAAATGCTCTATTCAGTGTATAAGATGCACCGAGATTTTCACCCTCTTTTGGGGGGGGGGAAAGGTATGTCTTACACTCCGAAAAATATGGTAACTACCCTGTTTCTAACTTAACAACTCCAGTGATTCACTTAACAACTGTGGTAACAAAGGTTGTAAAATGGGGCACACTCACTTAACGATTTTCTCACGTAGCAAGCCAGATTTGCTTAACGACCTTATGATTCATTTAACACCTGCAGTGATTCGCTTAACAACCCTGGCAAAAATTCTGTAAAATTGTGTGGGAGCAATGGAAATTTTGAGCTCAATGTGGGTTGTAAGTCGAGGACTATCTGTGAATCCCTTGATTAAAGGCAGCTGGCTGCGGTCTGATTTAATACTTCCCTCTGTTCCTGAGCCATGTTCCCTTTGCCGGAAACAAGATCAGATCTCCAACTCTTGTGTGATATTTCTGTGGATCCCATGTGAAATGGTGACATTTGGACTGGTTAGGAACCCTGACCTGGATCTCAGAACTTGGGACTGGTTTTTGATTATTCTTCCATGTGCATCTATTAAACATATAACCATTTATGTAAACCTCTTTCAGACAGCCTGTTTTGCATTCGTTGCCTGTGGCAATGTCCCAATTCTGGGAGGTGAAGTCCACACATCTGAAATTTGCTAAGATGGAGAAACACTGGCTCACACTTTTAAAAGGGGGTTGCCTGAAATTCAATCTTTAATACCTCCCCCAAATGAGGAAATGTACCAAACAGGAGCATGAGAAAGTTTGAAAAGTGCTGTAAATATTCATTTCAATTCTTATAGCCCCTAATAAAAAGATAAATAGATAGAGAAATAATGTGTGTGCGTGCGTGAGAGAGAGAGAGAGAGAGAGAGAAGGAGAAAAAGAGAAAGAGAAAGAGAAAGAGAAAAGAAAAAGAGAGAGGAAGAAAAGACAAAGAGAGAAAAGAAAGAGAAAGAAAGAGAGAGTGAGAGAAAGAAAGAGAGAGAGAAAGAGAGAGAGAGAGAAAGAAAGAGAGAGAGAGAAAGAGAGAGAGAGAGAAGGAGAAAAAGAGAATAGCAATAGCAGTAGACTTATATACCGCTTCATAGGGCTTTCAGCCCTCTCTAAGCGGTTTACAGAGAGTCAGCATATTGCCCCCAACAACAATCCGGGTCCTCATTTTACCCACCTCGGAAGGATGGAAGGCTGAGTCAACCCTGAGCCGGTGAGATTTGAACCGCTGAACTGCTGATCTAGCAGTAGCCTGCAGTGCTGCATTTAACCACTGCGCCACCTCGGCTCTTAGAAAGAAAGAGAAAGAGAAAAGAAAAAGAGAGAGGAAGAAAAGACAAAGAGAGAAAAGAAAGAGAAAGAAAGAGAGAGAAAGAGAGAGTGAGAGAAACAAAGAGAGAGAGAAAGAGAGAGAGAAAGAAAGAAAGAGAGAGAGAGAGAGAGAGAGAGAGAGAGAGAGAGAGAGAGAGAGAGAGAGATCTTGAAAAATGGAAGCACAGTTGCTTTGAGAATGCTCTGACCCAAGAACTTACCCCAATATTTGTATTATAGACAATGATATCCAGTAACGAGTTTTCTGAAGTGGTGTCCAATTCTGTGAGGTCATAAAGTGAGGACTGGACGGGGCCATAAGCCCAGTCAGTGAACTTCCTGGAAAGGCCGCGGATGGGCTTCTCCTTGATTTCTCTGCTGAGAATGTACTTCAGAATCTGAAATGATGCAAGTCAAGAAGAGAACGGGTTAAGAGTCCAGACTGCCTAAAGGCAAGGAAGAGAGGGTCTCAAAAGTCCCCTCAAAGACCACCATCCTGCTCCTTAGAAGAGGTGAACAGCACTGAAAGTTGATCCTTGCACCTCTTTCAATTTGGCACACTGGCAAAGTTGTCATTGAGGGCAGCGTTACTCAACCTCGACAACTTTAAGCCACGTGGACTTCCACTCCCAGAATTCCCCAGTCAGCATGCTTTTAAGAGGGGTGGACTTCAACTCCCAGAACTTCCCATCTAGAATGCTTATCGACGAGCAGATTTCAACTTCCAGAATTCCCCAGCCAGCATGCTTTAAGATTTCAACTCCTAGAACTGCCCAGCTAGCCTTGTACGCAGACAAATAGTCAAAATCCAGTGCAAAGTTCCAAGAGCCAGATCAGAGTTGTCAGCCAGTCTCAGAGTCAGAATTTCACAAGCAGAATCCTTGCTGCCTGGGGAATTCTGGGAGTTGGTCCATATAGCTTAAAGTTGCTGAGGTTAACAAACACTTTTAGGGTTCCCCGTAGGCACTAAGAAATGTAAAATGGGGGTTCCTAGATATGAACCCTGCTCAAAAATTTCATCCCTCTTCTCTGAAGAAAACAGAGGTTCAGGTTAAGGGCAGGGTGTTTCCATGGAAGAGGTCAAAAAAGTCAAGATGGAGCCACGGTGATGCAATGAAAGCTGTATATAAACAGGATCTTCATTTTTTAAAATATCTGCTTCTTCCTGGGCCAGGAATGTAAAACTTAATTGAATAGAGTTAGCCCTCAATTTAGAGTCATTCATTCAGCAACATTTCCAAGTTGTAATGGCACGGGGAAAAAATGACTGGTCCTCACACTTACAACTGACAGCATCCTTGTGGTCATATGGTCAAAATTTTGGTACTTTGTAACCAGTATATATTTATATCCCTGATTTTATGACCTTTTTGCCAGGGATGTTAAGCAAATCACTGAAGTTGTGAAGAGAATCACACGGTCGTTAAGTGAATCCAGCCAGCTGGGAAGGTCACAAATGGTGATCATATGACCCCGGGATGCTGCCACTATCCTGTGAACCGGTTGCCAAGTGCCCAAATTTTGATCACGCAAACCATGGGGATTCTGCAACCGTCGTAAATGTGAAGACTGGTCGTGAGTCACTTTTTTTCCACTGATGTTATAACTTCAAAAAGTTACTAAATGAATGGTTGTAAGTTGAGGACTACTTGTACATACAGGTAGTCCTTGCGTTACAACCACAGTGGAGCCCAAAATTTATGTTGCTAAGTGAAACACTTGTTAAGGGAGCCACATTTTATGACTTTTCTGGCCACAGTTGTTAAGTGAATCGTAGCATTTGTTAAGTTAGCAACCGGGTTGTTAAGCGAATCTGGATTCCCCCTTGTCAGAAGGTTGCCAAAGGGGATCACGTGACCCTGGGACACTGCAACCGTCATAAATGTGAGTCGGCTCCCAAGGGTCTGACTTTTCATCATGTGATCATGGGGATGCTGCAGTAGTCGTAAGTGTGACAAATTGTCATAAGTTGCTAAGTGAATCACCACACTTGATCGGTTAGCGAATCCGGTTGAGTTTGCTTTTCAAAAGGTCGCAAAAGGAGGTCAAGTGACCCTGCGACACAGCGACCGTCATAAATACGAGTCAGTTGCCAAGCATCTGAATTTGGATCACATGATTATGGGGTTTAAGCAAAGATCTTAAGTGTAAAAAACGGTCCTCGGTCACTTTTTTCTGTGGCGTCGTAACTTTGAACGGTTGCTAAATGAACAGTTGTAAATTGAGGATTACCCGTAGGTAGGCCTACCTCAGGGGTGACATTCAGCAGCTTCTGACAGGTTCTAGAGAACCGGTAGCGGAAATTTTGAGTAGTTCAGAGAACCGGCAAATGCTACCTCTGGCTGGCCGCGCCCCATCTATTCTCTGCCTCCCAAGTCCCAGCTGATTGGGAGGGAATGGGGATTTTGCAGCATCCTTCCCCTGCCACGCCCACCAAGCCACGCCCACCAAGCCACACCAAGCCACAGCCACAGAACCGGTAGTTTAAAAAAAAATGAATTTCACTACTGGCCTACCTCTAACTTCCCGGTTTTGGCTGCGAGCTGCAGAGGCGTTAAGCCATCTTTATTCTTCATCATCTCCAAATCGCGGCTTCTGCTTTTCAAGAGGATGGTGTCATACATCCGCCGGACAAAGTCGTTTTGAGTCTTAAAGTCTTCCGCCACGGTCACCAAGGCGTGGAGGATGTTGTTCCCTCGCGCATCCTGAGACCTGATGTCCGTCTTGCTGTTCTCCATCAAGAGCTGGACGATGTCCGGCTGGTTGGTGCAGGCGGCTAAGGCCAGGGGGGTCTCGCCTGCAGAGAGGATGACAAGGGACGGGGTTTTGAGAGTCACCGTTCCCAATGGGCAACCTTTAGCTGAGGGGTCCTGATAATTCCTGGGGTGGGAGGGGTGTTGGTTGGTTACTTTTTATTTTTTATAGTTTCCGTTTTTTGGTTCGCCTCCATGAAAGCCCAGGAAAGTTTCAGCAAGGACTTCCCAAGATCTCACAAGGTTTGAAGGAAGACGAATACAAGAAAAGTTTAATGAAGATAAAGTGGATAGATGGATGGATAGAGACAGACAGACAGATAGAGATAGGCAGAGGGAGATAGATGATAGATAAATAGATGGATGGATGGATGGATGGATGGATGGATGGATGGATGGATAGATATGAATGAATAGGAGACAGACAGTCAGACAGATAGACAGGTGGACGGATGGACAGACAGATCGATAGATAGATATGGATGGAGGGATAGATAGATGGATGGATGGATGGATGGATGGATGGATGGATGGATAGATAGATAGATAGATAGATAGATAGATAGATAGATAGATAGATAGACAGACAGACAGACAGAGAGGGGGGATGGATGGATGGATAGAGAGAGAGAGAGTAATATGAATGAATAGAAGACAGACAGATAGACAGGTGGACGGACAGACAGACAGATATGGAGGGATAGGAGATAGATAGATAGATAGATAGATAGATAGATAGATAGATAGATAGATGGATGGATGGATGGATGGATGGATGGATGGATGGATGGATGGACGGACGGACGGACGGACAGACAGACAGACAGGGATGGATGGATGGATGGATGGATGGGATGGGATGGATAGATAGATAGATAGGGAGGGAGGGAGGGAGGGATAGATAGATAGATAGATAGATAGATAGATAGATAGATAGATAGATAGATAGATAGATAGATAGATAGATAGAAAGAAAGAAAGAAAGAAAGAAAGAAATACAGAGAAAGAACAAGAGAGTTAGAAATAGACAAACAGGCAAATAGGAGATAGGTAAGGATGAATATATAGACAGAGACAGAAGGACAGAGAAGACAGAGATAATGATGGGTGGATGGATTCTAGATAGGAGAAAAATAAGATAGAAAGAGAATAGGAGAAAGAAAGAGGGGGGGAGAATGAGAGAAAGAAAGAAAAAGAAGAAGAAAAGAGGGAGAGAGGGAGAAAGCAATGGATACACAGAGAGAAAGATAAATAGATAGATAAATAGACAGACAGCCAGAATTTGGAATGCAAATTCCAAACAGCAGTTTGAAAAATGATGTGGTCATTTGCCTTAAGAAAAACTTTGGCAGCTTCTGCATGGTATCCGAATACACAAGTATTTTTCTGTCAAGCAGGGAATAAAATAATTATGAAGCCAACAATCACACATTTATTTCAGTCAGCGGAAGAGCTAAGACGGATCAGCAATTGCTGAAGTAATATTTTCTTTGCCGGCGTTTCATTTGTGCAACCACACCTTGATAAATAACATAAACGGTCCTGATTAAATCTTGATTTATTATTTAAGATGTTGTTAGCATACATTTATCAAGGGGATTGTTCCATCACAACAAAGAGAACATAACAAATTGGCATTCAGTACAATTCCCGTCCCAGGAAACAAATCTTAATATTAAAGGAAAATCGGCGGTTAAGAAACACGGAATATAAACAAACCAAGCAAAAAAAATAACATCACGATTTACAGTACTTTTAAAATCACACACTGCGATTAGGACCACAAAAAAAGGTTGTAAAATTGGGTCAACCACAAGCTGACCTGCTTTACGACTGTCACAACTTAGGATAATTGCTAGGCTAACTCAGGGGTGGGTTTCAACCGGTTCGCGGCGGTCCCCGCGATCCGGTTGGTCACCGAACCCGGAAGTAAGTAACTTCCGGGAACGGCGAAGGCTCCCCTGCGCCCGCACGCCCGCGCGCGCCCGTGCCCACTCCTTACCCAGTTTTGCCAAATTCTGCGCTTCCACGCATGCGCAGGACGCATACAGCGCCTGCGTGATCCTCCAGGAACAGCTGGAGCATCGCACAGATGCTAGTACGCATGCGCGCGGTGTGCGCATGCACACGCGCGCTGCGCGCCTGCGCGAGGACGCCGCCGGCCTCGTTCCAACCGAACCAGTTGGAACAGGATGAGAAACCCACCCCTGGGCTAACTGATGATCGTACGTCAAGGATGTAACTTTTGGTCATTGCTGTCTGGATGTTGCCATATTATTATATTATTTATTTTATTTGTTTGTATCCCACCTTTATTAATTTAACAAATAAACTCAAGGAGGCACCTCCCTTCTCTTATTTTCCCTACAACAACAATTCTGTGAGGTGCGTTGGGGCTAAGAGAAAGGGACTGACTCACAGTCACCCAGAGGACTTTTATGCCTAAAACAGAACTAGAACTCACCGTCTCCTGGGAATTGATCCAATGTCACCCAGCCGGCTTTCATGGCTAAAGTGGGACTAGAACTCTGTGACCCGACAAAAGGGTGCACGACAAAAGCGCGCCGACAAAACCGCGTCGCTAAAACCGCGACGTCATCAACGCGCCGACAACAGCGTGTCGACAACAGCGCGTCGACAGAAGGGCGATTTAAGTTAAGGTAAGGGTTAGGGTTAGGGTTAGGGTTAGGGTTAGGGTTAGGGTTAGGGTTAGGGTTAGCGTTACGTTTAGGGTTAGGGTTAGGGTTAGCGTTACGTTTAGGGTTAGGGTTAGGGTTAGCAGGGGTGGGTTTCAACCGGTTCGCGGCGGTCCCCGCGAACCGGTTGGTCGGCGAACCCGGAAGTAAGTAACTTCCGGGAACGGCGAAGGGCCCACCCGCCCGCCCGCACTCCTTACCGGTCTTTGAAGGCTTCTGCGCTTCCACGCAGGCGCATGGCACATACAGCGCCTGCGCGATTCTCCGTGAGCAGCTGTATGGCAAATACAGGACCTGCGCGAGTCTCCACGAGCAGCTGGAGCATCGTGCAGGCGCTAAGACGCATGCGTGAACTGCACGTGTGCACGAGGACACCGCCGGCCCTGTTCCAACCGAACCGGTTGGAACGGGATTAGCAACCCACCCCTGAGGGTTAGCGTTAGGTTTAGGGTTAGAGTTAGGGTTAGGGTTAGGGTTAGGTTTAGGTTTACAGCGCCCTTCTGTCGGCGTGCTGTTGTTGGCACGATTCAGCGCTCATTCGTCGGCACGGTTCAGAACTCGCGGTTTTGTCAGTGCGGTTTAGTCGGGCGTGCTTTTGTCGGTCACCCTTTTCTCGGTGAACCCTAGAACTCACCGTCTCCTGGTAATTGGTCCAAAGTCAGCCAGCCGGCTTTCAGACCTAAAGCAGAACTAGAACTCACCGTCTCCTGATGAGTGACCCAAAGTTGCCCAACCGTCTTTCATGGGACTAGAACTCACTGCCTCCTGCTTCCAGCCTGATGCCTTAACCCTAGACCCGTGATGGCGAACCTATGGCACGCACGCCGCAGGTTGCACGCAGAGCCATTTGTTAGGGCACGCGAGGCATCGCCTTGTCAGGTCCAGCGCGCATGCGCTGGCTGGCCAGCTGACTTTGGCCTTCTTTTGAGGCGGTTTTTCGCACTCCGCAGGCTTCCTTGAAGAACCGGCGCTACGAACAAACCGAAAGTTCGGGAATGGACTCGTAGGGCCATTTTCCGCCTTCAGGAGGCTTCACTGAAGGCTCAGGAGGGCAAAAACCCTACGAGCAAACCGGAAGTTCGGGGATGGACTCGTAGGGCCTTTTTTCGCCCTCAGGAGGCTTCACTGAAGGCTCAGGAGGGCAAAAATCGGCCGTATGTGCAAACCGGAAGTTCGGGAATCGACTCGTAGGGCCTTTTTCCCCTTCAGGAGGCTTCACTGAAGGCTCTGGAAGGCAAAAACGGGCCCTACGAGCAAACCGGAAGTTCGGGAACGGACTTCCAGCTTGCTCGTAGGGCCATTTTTCGTCTTCAAGAGGTTTCCCTAAAGGCTCCAGAGGTCAAAAATCGGCCCTACAGACAAACTGGAAGTCACCATTCCCAAACTTCCGAGTTCCCTGTAGGTCCATTTTTCGCCCTCCGGAGGCTTCAGGGAAGCTCCTGAAGCCTCCGGAGGGCCTCCAGGGGGTGCTGTTTTCACCCTCTGGAGCCTGGGGGAAGACAGAAAAATCACGCCAAAAGCAGGGGGGGCACGCACATAGCATTATGGGAGTGGCACGCCCGCGCACGACCCCCCCCCCCCGAGCTCCTCCCCGCTTTTGGCACGGGAGCCAAAATAGATTAGCCATCACTGCCCTAGACAAAATTTGTGGTGCTAGAACCTCACAAATTGGGACACTGGGGAAACGCATGTGTTGGTTGACCATCCTGGCTTGACCTGTTAGCAGCCCCTTTCCACTATAGCTCAGCTTCTGCCAGACCCTTACCAAAATAGAAGCCTTCGTGTTTGCGTTTGGGATTAAAGAAGACGCCCTGGGCATGGGCGTTGACGTCCGCGCCTTTCTCGATCAGGGTCTGCGTGATGTCGTACTGGCGTCTTTCAATGGCAATATTTAGAGCCGTCTGTCCTGGGATGGAGAAACAAAACCAGAATCATCACCTTTATTTGCAAGTTTGTATATTAAAAAAAGAAAAAATAATAATGATTCAGATCGGTGTTTCTCAAGCTTGGGCACTTCAAGAAGGGTGGGCTTCAACTCCCAGAATTCCCGATCTAGGGTGCTTTACGAGGGGAGGACTTCCACTCCCAGAATTCCCCAGCCAGCATGCTTTAAGAGGGGAGGACTTCCACTCCCAGAATCCCCCAGCCAGCATGCTTTAAGAGGGGTGGACTTCCACTCCCAGAATCCCCCAGCCAGCCTGCTTTAAGAGAGAAGGACTTCCACTCCCAGAATCCCCCAGCCAGCATCTTTTAAGAGGGGAGGACTTCCACTCCCAGAATTCCCCAGCCACCGTGCTTTAAGAGGGATTGACTTCCACTCCCAGAATCCCCCAGCCAGCAGGCTTTAAAAGGGGAGGACTTCCACTCCCAGAATCCCCCAGCCAGCATGCTTTAAAAGGGGTGGACTTCCACTCCCAGAATCCCCCAGCCATCATGCTTTAAGAGGGGAGGACTTCCACTCCCAGAATCCTCCAGCCAGCATGCTTTAAGAGGGATGGACTTCCACTCCCAGAATTCCCCAGCCAGCATGCTTTAAGAGGGATGGACTTCCACTCCCAGAATCCCCCAGCCATCATGCTTTAAGATGGGTGGACTTCCACTCCCAGAATTCCCCAGCCAGAATGCTTTAAGAGGGGAGGACTTCCACTCCCAGAATTCCCCAGCCAGAATGCTTTAAAAGGGGAGGACTTCCACTCCCAGAATTCCCCAGACAGCAGGCTTTAAGAAGGGAGGACTTCCACTCCCAGAATCCCCCAGCCAGCAATGCTTTAAGAGGGGTGGGTTTCCACTCCCAGAATCCCCCAGACAGCAGGCTTTAAGAGGGGAGGACTTCCACTCCCAGAATTCCCCAGCCATCATGCTTTAAGATGGGTGGACTTCCACTCCCAGAATTCCCCAGCCAGAATGCTTTAAAAGGGGAGGACTTCCACTCCCAGAATTCCCCAGCCAGCATGCTTTAAGAGGGGTGGACTTCCACTCCCAGAATCCCCCAGCCAGAATGCTTTAAGAGGGGTGGGTTTCCACTCCCAGAATCCCCCAGACAGCAGGCTTTAAGAGGGTGGGTTTCCACTCCCAGAATCCCCCAGCCATCATGCTTTAAGATGGGTGGACTTCCACTCCCAGAATTCCCCAGCCAGAATGCTTTAAAAGGGGAGGACTTCCACTCCCAGAATTCCCCAGCCAGCATGCTTTAAGAGGGGTGGACTTCCACTCCCAGAATCCCCCAGCCAGAATGCTTTAAGAGGGGTGGGTTTCCACTCCCAGAATCCCCCAGACAGCAGGCTTTAAGAGGGGAGGACTTCCACTCCCAGAATCCCCCAGCCAGCATGCTTTAAGAGGGGAGGACTTCCACTCCCAGAATCCCCCAGCCAGCATGCTTTAAGAGGGGAGGACTTCCACTCCCAGAATCCCCCAGACAGCAGGCTTTAAGAGGGGAGGACTTCCACTCCCAGAATCCCCCAGCCAGCATGCTTTAAGAGGGGAGGACTTCCACTCCCAGAATCCCCCAGACAGCAGGCTTTAAGAGGGGTGGGTTTCCACTCCCAGAATTCCCCAGACAGCATGGAGCTTCTTTCAGTGCTGTTGTAACTTTGAACGGTCACTGAATGGATTATTGTAAGTCGAGGACTTACAAGAATGAAAAGTACATACTTCCATTTATCTTCTGGGTGAATTTCTCACTAGATTGAGGGTTTTGTGCGAGTGTTAACCAGTACCTACAATATCATTTTTTTCTCCACTATGCAGCTGAAATACAGGTAAGTCCTCAACTTACAGGAGTTCATTTAGTGACCATTCAAAGTTACAATGGCATAGAAAAAGAGAGACTTGCGACCGCTTTTCACACTTATGACCGTTGACGCTATCTCCAGGTCACATGATTTACATTCAGATGCTGGAACAATTCACTCACATTTATGACGGTTGCAGTGCCCCGGGAGTTACGTATGTGATCTCTGTTTGCAACCTTCTGACAAGCCAAAATCAACGGGGATGCCAGATTCACTTAACAACCGGGTTACTAATTCGAGAACCACAGGGATTCACTTAACAGATGTGGCGAGAAAAGTCGTAAAACGGGGCCAGACTCACTTAACAAATTTCTCACTTGACAACATGAATTTGGGGCTCAGTTGTGGTCGTAAGTTGAGGACTACCAGCAGAGGTGGTATGCTGACGGTTCGCACCGGTTCAGGCGAACCAGTAGTGGCGGCGGTGCGAGGCTCCGCCCGCCCACCCTGACGTCATCGTACACGCTCCCCAGTGTTGGGATTCAAATAATTTAACAACTGGTTCTCTGCCCTAATGACCAGCAGGATAGGTGGGGCTTGGTGGTCATGTTACCGTGTGGGCGTGGCCAACTCAACATCACTCGTGTCGATGGGCGCTTCGCCTTAGCTGTTACAATGCAATAAGGGTTAACCGGAGAGGCAGTTTCTGTAAGCAGGGCAATAAGGATTAGGCTAGAAACAACACCAGAATGTTTCCTTCCTGCCTTCCTTACAGGATTAGCCCTGTAAAGTGGGAAAAACCAAAAGGAGATTTCTTCCAACAACTGGTTCTCCGAACTGCTTAGAAAGTTACCAACCGGTTCTCCCAAATAGGTGCGAACTGGCTGAATCCCACCACTGGCACTCCCACTACCAAACCAGTAGTGAAGAGACTAGAGTACCATTCCTGACTACGAGGGATGCAGGAGGGAAGCAATTCTCTAGCATTGTTTTGCAAAATTTTCAACCCTAAATATAATGATGAGAATAGCTGGGAATTGTAACCAGGTCTACCGCTCGGTAAAAATTAGGCTGTGTGTGTGTGTGTGTGTGTGTGTGTGTGTGTGTGTGTGTGTGTGTGTGTTTAAAAGCACAATAACTATACGTGTATCCTTCCCCCCCCCTCACTTTTCAAAAAAGAAGGATAATAAATAAATGATTGATTATTGTTAATTTTAATTGAATTTTTTTTAATGTTATTGTTAACCTTAATTGGGTTTGTTTTCTGGATACTCTATCTAATTTTTAAAAAACTTTTGTAATATGTGTTTTGTTTTTTTTAATGTTGTACGCCGCCCTGAGTCCTTTGGGAGAAGAGCCGAGGTGGCGCAGTGGTTAGGGTGCAGTACTGCAGGCCACTTCAGCTGACTGTTATCTGCAGTTCGGCGGTTCTAATCTCACCGGCTCAAGGTTGACTCTCAGCCTTCCATCCTTCCGAGGTGGGTGAAATGAGGACCCGGATTGTTGTTGGGGGCAATATGCTGACTCTGTAAACCGCTTAGAGAGGGCTGAAAGCCCTATGAAGCGGTATATAAGTCTAACTGCTAACTAATCGCTATTGCTATTCTCCCCCACCCCACCCCTGATTGAGCTCACGGCAAAATTTTCAACCTTAAATATAATGATGAGAATAGCTGGGAATTGCTATTGCTATTGCTATAAATCCAATAAACAACAAGATATTTGTTAAAATTAAATATGTATATTGAAAAGGAATTCTAAACGCCATCAACGTAAAAGGGAGCTTGCTCAGAGGCGGAAATACAGCAAGTAAATGAGATGAAGAGTGCGAAGTAGAGGAGAGAAGTAAGGGAAGAAGAGAGAGATACGAGAGAGGGTAGGGGGAGGAAGAAGAGGAGAGAAAGAAGGAGTGGAAAGAGGAGAGGGAAGAAGGAGAGAGGAAGGGGAAGTAGAGAAGAGAAGGCCGACAGAGGGAAGAAAGGAGGTAGGGAGGGGGAGAAGAGAGGGAGAAGAAAGTGATTTGATAAGGGACAAATATGGTGTACGGAGAGCAGAAGAGCCAATTATTGTTTTGGGGAGTTGATGGTAAGGTGAATTGATGTAAACATTGAATAATACAATACGATGTCGGCCAGGGGTGGGTTTCTCGCCCCGTTCCAACCGGTTCGGTTGGAACGGGGCCGGCGGCGGCCTCGTGCACGCGCGCGGCGCACGCATGCGTACTAGCGTCTGTGCGATGCTCCAGCTGCTCCTGGAGGATCGCGCAGGCGCTGTATGAGTCCTGCGCATGCGTGGAAGCGCAGAACTCGTCAAAACCGGGTAAGGAGCGCAGGCGCGCGGGTGGGCCCTTCGCCGTTCCCGGAAGTTACTTACTTCCGGGTTCGCCGACCAACCGGTTCGCAGGGACCGCCGCGAACCGGTTGAAACCCACCCCTGATGTCGGCTATGTAATAGTATATGTGGTTATATGTTATGAAAATGAAAAAATAAAAAACTTTATATATACAGTATATAAAAAAAAATTTTTTTCCAACCCTGGCGCCAATATACCTCTGTAGGCTTCCTCCGTGTAGGCCGCGTTAATGAGTTTTTCGAGGATTTGATTTTCTTCGGCAAACGACAGCAGCATATTCACAATTTCTTTGGTGTTCTGGTTGATGTTCAGCAGGGCTTTCATTAGACAGGTCTTCCCGGTGTCTGAAGAGGTCATTTTATTCATCAGATATTCTGCAAAATAAGGATAAAATTATGCCGGATCGCCCTCCGTGTTAATTAAGGGCTGATTGGGAACGCTACCGCCATGTAATGAGGAGGAAATTACCAATCCCTTTCTTGGGAGGCAAATGAGAAGGCATAATTGTACCAAAAGCTCATTTAAAAAATAATCACAATAAAGTAATTGCAGGTATCCGGTCATTGCGGTGATGGGGATCCAAACGATTGTTCATAGGGCAGGGTGCAAAAAAAAATTAGTTTCTTATTGTGAATGGACTAAGCTTGCCATTCTGGAGAAAAATATTCGTGGAATTCCAGAACATTCTAGAGAAATACCTAGAACATTCTGAAGGAGAGCCAGAGCATTCTAGAGGAAATCAGAACTTTCTAGAGAAAACCAGAACATTTAGGGGAAACCGGAAGAGTCTGAAGAAAGATGGAATTTTCTAGAGGGGAAAAAAACAGAACAGAATGTTCTGGAAAATACCACAACTTTCCAGAGAAAACTAGACCGTTTTGGAGAAAACCAAACTTTCTAGAGAAAAGCCAGAACATTTTGAAAGAAAGCCAGAACATTGAAGGAAATAACAACTTTCTAGAGCGGAAAAAAACAAACCAAGAACATTCTGAAGAAAAGCCAGAGCATTCTAGAGGAAACCAGACCTTTCCAGAGAAAACCAGAGCATTCTAGAGGAAACCAGAACTTTCCAGAGAAAACCAGAACGTTCTAGAGAAAACCAGAACGTTCTAGAGAAAACAGGAACATTCTGAAGAAAGACTTAATTTTCTAGCAAAAAAAACCAGAACAGAATGTTCAGGGCAAAACCAGAACTTTCTAGACAAAACCAAACCTTCCGGGGCAAAACCAAAACTTTCTAGAGAAAAGCCAGAACATTCTGAAGGAAAGACACTGAAGGAAATAACAACTTTCGAGAGAGAGAGAAAACCAAAACGTTCTGAAGGAAGTCCGGAATATTCTGAAGAATGCCAGAATTTTCTAGAGAAAAACCAGAACAGAATGTTTGGGGAAATACCAGAACTTTCCAGAGAATACCGGACCGTTCTAGAGAAACACCAAACCTCCCTGGAGAAAACCAGAACATTCTGGATTAAGTCAGAACATTCTGGACAAAACCAGGATTTTCTTGAGCAAAGCGGAACATTTTAGAGAGAACCAGAACATCCTCGAGAATAGCAGAACATTAATTACAGGGAACTCTGGAACATTCCGAGGAATTCTGGAACATTCCATATCTCTCCTAGAATGTGTCCATTCACCCCATCTTACACCACCAGAAACTATTTCTTGCTTTCAAAGAGTTACTTCATCAAACTATTGAATCCCCTCCCAAAAGATCTACGTCCTACCATGTCCCCAATCAGATATTTTATTTAATTGTTTGTTTATTTATTTATGTCCCGCCTTTACTGCGTTTTACAAATACGTCAAGGCAATGAACATATCCAACACATCTTCCTCTTCCTGTTTTCCTCACAACAACAACCCTGTGAGGTGGATTGGGTTCAGAGAGAGGGGGACTAGCTCAAAGTCACCCAGTCAACTTTCATACCTAAGGCAGTACTAGAACTCCCCATCTCCTGATGATTGGCCCAAAGTCACTCACTCGTGTTCATGGCTAAGTCGGGACTAGAATTCCCCATCTCCTAGTAATTGGTCCAAAGTCACTCACTCACTTTCATGGCTAAAGCAGCACTAGAACTCCCCATCTCCTGGTAATTGATCCAAAGTCACTCACTCGCGTTCATGGCTAAAGCAGCACTAGAACTCCCTATCTCCTGGTGACTGGCCCAAAATCACTTACCCACTTTCATACCTAAGGCAGTACTAGAACTCTCCGTCTCCTGATGATTGGCCCAAAGTCATTCAATCGCTTTCATGGCTAAGTCGGGACTAGAATTCCCCATCTCCTGGTAATTGGTCCAAAGTCACTCACTCACTTTCATGGCTAAAGCAACACTAGAACTCCCCATCTCCTGGTAATTGGTCCAAAGTCACTCACTCACTGTCATGGCTAAAGCAACACTAGAACTCCCCATCTCCTGGTAATTGGTCCAAAGTCACTCACTCGCGTTCATGGCTAAAGCAGCACTAGAACTCCCTATCTCCTGGTGACTGGCCCAAAATCACTTACCCACTTTCATACCTAAGGTAGTACTAGAATTCCCCATCTCCTGATGATTGGCCCAAAGTCACTCACTTGCTTTCATGGCTAAGTCGGGACTAGAATTCCCTGTCTCCTAGTAATTGGTCCAAAGTCACTCACTCACTTTCATGGCTAAAGCAACACTAGAACTCCCCATCTCCTGGTGACTGGCCCAAAATCACTTACCCACTTTCATGGCTAAGGCAGGACTAGAACTCACCGTCTCCTGGTGATTGGCCTGAAGTCACACAGCCAACTTTCCTACCGCAGGTAAAACTACAACTCACCGACTCCTGGTTCCTAGCCTTAACCCCTGGACCAAACTCGTAAAAAATGGGTCACTTCTTCCACTATTCTCTGGACATTTTTGACAATGATGCCCCTAAATGCAACCCTCGTAAGCCTACTCCCCCCACCCCGAAGGGGGTACCTTCTTCGTTCTCGGCATCCAAACCCCCTAAAATTATTCCGGCCACGGAATTCACCTTTTCTTCCCTTGCAGAGGTAGAGGAAAGGGCACCAACCTTGGACGGTCAGGTTTTGGCACCTGTGCGACCGGTCCTTCATTTCCGCCAGAATGCTCTGGAGGTCCTCCAAATTCCCTTCCGAAACCGCCCGGAAGAGATATTTTTTCAACTTCTTACGACGACTGTTCGGCTGAGCGTTTTGGGTTGAATTGATGCTGCGGAACAAGGGGGAAAATGTGGGTGCTTTTTTGGGGTGCAGACTAAGGAAAGGGGCAAGCCGCATCTCCCCGTTTGGGGGAGGCGTATGGTTTTTTGGCACGAGGGGCTCATCGGACTGGCCTACCTAGGCAGGCTGTTGTGCAACCAATAATAAAATTGCTCATTAAAACACACACAGGCTAAAAAACAATATGCCTGTATTTTTCGGAGTATAAGATGCAGCGGAGTATAAGACGCACCAAGGTTTTGAAGAGGCAAATTTAAAAAAAAGTTTTTGCACTCTGCAGATCTCCCCAAAACGGTCCGTTTTTTGCAAAAACGGGCCCATTTTTTGCAAAAACGGGCCCATTTTTTGCAAAAACGGGCCCATTTTTCGTAAAAGTGGGCCTTTTTTATTTAAAAAAAGGCATGAATAGCCTTTAGGAGGTTTGTAGAGTGCTCCTGAGGGCTGGGGGAGCAAAACTGAGCCAAAAACGGCCCATTTTTCGCTCATTTTTGCTCTCCCCAGCCCCCAGGAGCACTGTAGGAGCCTCCTAAAGGCTACGCATGGCCATTTTTGTGAAGGGACGGGGTTTCAGGAGGCAAAAAAATGCTGTATTCAGTGTATAAGACGCACCCAGATTTTTCAGCCTCTTTTTTGAGGGAAAAATAACTTTTTATTATTATATAAGTAAAAAGTAAACACATATAACTGGACCCATGTTTCCTCTAGATGCCCTTCCAATCAATTTTTGGAAACCTTGAGGTCAGGCAACATCAGGAGAAGGAGATATAATCAATAATTCCAAGCAAGTCTGGCAATTAATCTATAGCGGAGTTCCGAAACCGTAGCAACTTCAACATGGATTGACTGAAACATCACTGGTTGGGGAATTCTGGGAGTCGAAGTACACTTATTTTAAAGCATGGATGGCTGGGGAATTCTGGGAGTGGAAGCCCTCGCCTCTTAAAGCATGCTGGCTGGGGGATTCTGGGAGTGGAAGTTCACCCCTCTTAAAGCATTCTGGCTGGGGGATTCTGGGAGTGGAAGTCCTCCCCTCTTAAAGCCTGCTGGCTGGGGGATTCTGGGAGTGGAAGTCCACCCCTCCTAAAGCATTCTGGCTGGGGAATTCTGGGAGTGGAAGTCCAACCCTCTTAAAGCATGCTGGCTGGGGAATTCTGGGAGTGGAAGTCCGTCCCTCTTTAAGCATTTTGGCTGGGGGATTCTGGGAGTGGAAGTCCACCCCTCTTAAAGCATTCTGGCTGGGGGATTCTGGGAGTGGAAGTCCTCCCCTCTTAAAGCATGCTGGCTGGGGGATTCTGGGAGTGGAGGTCCACCCCTCCTAAAGCATCCTGGCTGGGGGATTCTGGGAGTGGAAGCCCATCCCTCTTAAAGCCTGCTGGCTGGGGAATTCTGGGAGTGGAAGTCCAGCCCTCTTAAAGCATGCTGGCTGGGGAATTCTGGGAGTGGAAGTCAACCCCTCCTAAAGCATTCTGGCTGGGGGATTCTGGGAGTGGAAGTCCAGCCCTCTTAAAGCATTATGGCTGAGAATTCTGGGAATTGAAATCCACCCCTCTTAAAGCATGCTAACTGGGGAATTTTGGTGAAGCCCCCCATCTTCAGGTCACCAAGACTGACCTACAGGCTGACCCATAGGCTCCCACCTCACAGATTCTTCTACCGTCACCGGCTATCCCAAGAATCCATGCCTTGCCTTACCAACAACTCTCAGCATTTGGGGTATATTCCGTCATATCATCCTGGATCGATTGGGGAGAATCCATATCTTCGCAATTGGCGGAGGCACTGTGTGAAAAAGAAACGCAAAAGAATTTCTCCTCCTTCACCATCATCATGTCAGCGTTCCAAGTATCATGCAGAATTAAATCAGAGTCCAAGGCAAAACGATCCTTAATGTTCCAATTTAATAAGTCAGACATATTGGCACATCTGTGGAATCCCACTTCTGGAAGTTACCTAGGATTCCCACCCAGTTGAAAGTTCATGATCTTGCCCCCACACCCACAAATCTATCACATGGTGCAATCTTCTTCTTCCACACTGGTATCTCCATCCAGCTAGTTCCAGTCAGGTGCAGAGGCCAGTTGGGCTTCTAGAAAAGAATGACAACAACACATTCCACAATCCTACTCCTTTCTATTCCCCCCTCCCAACTACTACACTAATGAAACAGCATAATGAAATAAGAGAGAGTGTGGCAGGCCAAAGATCCTAAATGGGATATAACTGCAGGCCTGACACATCATTTAACAACTCCATAATCCCTTGCAGAATGGAGTCTGGGCTACTGAATGAAGCTAGCAGAGCGTTTAATGGCCGGTTGCCCTTCCTGTCACCAATGCGGAGTTTTGTTCAGCAGATATATTCTCATTGTGCTCAGAGAGAGGAACATCTCCCTACGTGAAACTTATAATAAGGAGAAACGCACATTTAATTAGTCATATACTAACCGCAGCTAGAATTGTATTTGCACAATATTGGAAAAGTGGAGAGATTCCTACTGAGGAGAAGGTGATTAGGAAACTATTAGAACATGCAGAAATCAATAGACTAACATTAGCAATTAAAGAGAAAGAACAAACTGATTATTATACGATACGGGAAGTGTTTTACCAATGGTTAGAGAACAAAAAAAAAAGGGAAATTGGAAATAAAAGAAGATGGTAAAAAGAAGAATAGGAAATATATCAAGTTAGATAAGAATAAAATGACCATTGTTAGTACTAGTATTACGAGAATAACTATGTTTAAATTATTGTATTGTATTTTTGTTAGAAGATGTGCTAAGAAGGGAATGAAGAGCTTTGCCATGTTTAATAGCAATAGCAGTTAGACTTATATACCGCTTCATAGGGCTTACAGTGTCAGCATATTGCCCCCAACAACAATCCGGGTCCTCATTTTACCCACCTCGGAAGGATGGAAGGCTGAGTCAACCCTGAGCCAATGAGATTTGAACCGCTGAACTGCAGAACTGCAGTCAGCTGAAGTAGCCTGCAGTGCTGCATTTAACCACTGCGCCACCTTGGCTCTTAACTGTCCAATGTATTATAATTTGTGGAAGGATGTTGCACAGAAATACTTGTACCTAGATGAGACACGGCTTAAGGAAAGATGGAATGTTTATAGAGTTTTAAAATTGAAAAATAAATTAAACACTTTATCTAAAAACTAATCTGCCTCTACCTACCTAGGATTGAACTCACAGCCTACAATACAATACAATAGCAGAGTTGGAAGGGACCTTGGAGGTCTTCTAGTCCAACCCCCTGCCTAGGCAGGAAACCCTATACCGTTCCAGACAAATGGCTATCCAGCATCTTCTTAAAGACTTCCAGTGTTGGGGCATTCACAACTTCTGGAGGCAACTTCTGTTCCACTGATTCATTGTCCTCACTGTCAGGAAATTCCTCCTCAGTTCTAAGTTGCTTCTCTCCTTCATTAGTTTCCACCCATTGCTTTTTGTTCTGCCCTCAGGTGCCCTGGAGAATAGCTTGACTCCCTCTTCTTTGTGGCAACCCCTGAGTCCTCCTCTGTCTGGGCTGCCTTCCCTTGGATTCCTGCACAGAGCAGCGGGTTGGACTAGATGACCTCCAAGGTACCCTTCCCATGCTAGGCTTTAATGATTCAAAGCTCCTGAGGAAAGCCTCCGAAATTTCAAAATTTGAGGAAAGAGGAGAAACTTTTTTGCTTATGGCTACACTAGGATGCACTCTGGACGTTGAGAGAGACAGGTCAGGTATATTCAGGTAGTCCTCGACTTACGACCATTTGTTTAGCGACCGTCCGAAGTTATAACCATTGGGAAAAAAGCGACATTTTGCGACCTTTTTCACACTTACAACGAAGCACAACAAGCATCTCCATGGTCACGTGATCGAAATTCAGACGCTTGGCAACCGACTCGCATTTACGACGGTCGCAGTGTCCCGGGATGGGGGAGGGGGATGTCACGTGATCCCCTTTTGCAACCTTCACCCTAGCCGAGTCAACGTGGAAGCCCTGATTCACTCAACAACCCCGTGACTCCCTTAACGTCTGCAGTGATTCGCTTAACAACGGTGGCAAGGAAGGTCGCGAAACGAGGCAGCACTCCCTTAACCACTCTCCCATCGCTTAGCCGATAGGCGTTTGGGTCTCCGTCGTGGTCATAGGTCGAGGATTAGCTGAGGTTCATCCAGGCCAAATTTTATCCATTTGTTTTAATAAGTGCAATAAATAAAATGCTGACGCCGAGGATTTGCGCAGGGGGTTAAAAAAAATTTAAGAAGGGGGACAAATGTCTGTAAAAAGGGCTACATCATCATTATTATTTTTACCCCCTCCCCTTTCCCTCCCCCCGCCCACCAATCAGGAGGACGTCTGAACACACCAAGGACATGCGCTGATGTAATGCTTCAGGCGCCGTCTTCATCCCACAATCCTTTGGGGATTTGGGCCGGGGGTGGGGGAGGGGGCTTATCAAGCCAATAAAACCGAGGGATCGATCAGTACCCACCATGGTCGGATGTTGGAGTCCATCGGCTTGGAGAAGATGGGGGGAGACGTCCGGCTTGGCGATACGTTGCTCTCAAAGGCTTCGATCTCCAGGAAAAAGTGAGAACTGTTTGATGTATTCCAATAAAAAGATGGATTAGTGGGAATTAGGGAACAGGAAGAGATCTGTCTGTCTGTCTATCTATCCATCTATCTATCAATCCATCCTTCCCTATATCAAACATTGATCCATCAATCCGTCCATCCATTCATTCATTTCTTTCCATCTATCCATCCATGTATATCCTTCATCCATCTGTCCATTTATGTTTCCATCTATCCATCATCCATCCATCTTTCCATATATCATCCATCCATCCATTTATCCATCCATCTTTCCATCCATCTATAGATCCATCCATCCTTCCATATATCATCCATCTATCCATTTATCCATCCATCTTTCCATCTATCCATCCGTTCATCTATCATCCATCCATCTTTCCATCTATCTGTCCATCCATCTTTCCCTCCATCCATAGATCCATTCATTCATTTCTTTCCATCTATCCATCCATCGATATTCTTCATCTATCCATTTATTTATCTTTCCATGTATCCATCCATCCAGCTATATCCTTCCTCATTCCATCCATCCATTTATTTTTCTATTTATCCATCCATAGAGCCATCCATCCATCCTTCCATATATCATCCATCTATTCATTTATCCATCCATTCATCTTTCTATTTATCCATCCATCCATCCGTCTGTCCATCCATATTTCCATCCATCCATAGATCCATCCATCCATCCATCCATCTATATCCTTCATCCATCCATCCATCTATCCATCATCCATCCATCATCCATCCATCCTTCCTCCATCCATCCATCCATCCATCCATCCATCCATCCATCCATCCATCCATCCATCCATCTCTCCATCTTTCCATCCATCCTTAGATCCATCCATCCATTTATATCCTTCCTCCATCCATCCATTTATCTTTCCATCTATCCATCATCCATCCATCCTTCCTCCATCCATCCATCCATCCATCCATCCATCTGTCCATCTTTCCATCCATCCTTAGATCCATCCATCCATTTATATCCTTCCTCCATCCATCCATTTATCTTTCCATCTATCATCCATCCATCCTTCCTTCATCCATCCATCCATCATCCATCCATCCTTCCTCCATCCATCCATCCATCCATCCATCCATCCATCTGTCCATCTTTCCATACATCCTTAGATCCATCCATCCATCCATTTATATCCTTCCTTCATCCATCCATTTATCTTTCCATCTATCATCCATCCATCCTTCCTCCATCCATCCATCCATCATCCATCCATCCTTCCTCCATCCATCCATCATCCATCCTTCTTCCATCTATCCATCATCCATCCATCCATCCTCCATCCTTCCATCCATCATCCATTTATCCATCCATTCATTTATCTTTCTATTTATCCATCTATCCATTGAACCATCCATCCATCCATTCATCTATCCATCCATCTATAGATCTATCCATCCATCCCTCCATATTTCCATCCATCCGTTCATGCCTCCATCTGTCCGTCCATCTATTTATCTGTCCATCCATATATCCATCTGTCTGTCCATTTAGCCATCTGTCCATCCCATGTATCTATCACAGCTCCATGAACAAGAAGAGTCTATCTGTCACTATAACTTCCTGAGGGCATCAACTTGAAATGTCTTTTCTCTCTTCTATCTTCTCTATTGCTCTCATTGGCTAAGGATGTACTCTCAATGACTTTTCCATGTTCATCTATGAATCACAGTGCCCTTCTCTTCAATTTTGCTGGACTTTACTACCCATTACACCAGGTTATCGGTGGAGAAGGATGGGAAATGTAGTCTTAATTGCGCCTCAGGGAAACAGGATGGAAAGTGGTATAATCCTGACTTTAAAAAAAAATCACTTTGTCTTGAAAGACAGCAGGAAGTTGAATGGAGTTCAGCCGAAAGAGTCAAAAAAGTCAAAATGGAGGCCATAACCATACGTCACGTATTTAAAAACAGTCAAATTGTGTGATTGTAGCTACCATCTCAATTTCTGTGTGACAGAGGCCACTGAATTGGATTAAATTACTGTGTTTTTGAACCTGGGCCCCTTTAAGATTGGTGGACTTCAACTCCCAGAATTCCCCAGCCAGCCATGCTGGCTGGGGAATTCTGGGAGTTGAAGTCCACATAACTTGAAGTGTTCAAGATGGAGAATCTCTAGACTATAACACTTCCCAATCCAACCGTGTGGCCTCCAGCTCCCAGAATTCTTAGCAGGGGGTGTGGCCTTGCTGGCTGAGGAATTCTGGGAGTTGAAGTCCATACAACTTGAAGTGTTCAAGATGGAGAATCTCTAGACTATAACACTTTCTAATCCAACCGGGTGGCCTCCAGCTCCCAGAATTCTTAGCAGGGGGTGTGGCCTTGCTGGCTACGGAATTCTGGGAGTTGAAGTCCACACAACTTGAAGTGTTCAAGATGGAGAATCTCTAGACTATAACACTTCCCAATCCAACCATGTGGCCTCCAGCTCCCAGAATTCTTAGCAGGGGGTGTGGCCTTGCTGGCTGGGGAATTCTGGGAGTTGAAGTCCACACAACTTGAAGTGTTCAAGATGGACTATAACACTTCCCAATCCAACCATGTGGCCTCCAGCTCCCAGAATTCTTAGCAGGGGGTGTGGCCTTGCTGGCTGGGGAATTCTGGGAGTTGAAGTCCACACAACTTGAAGTGTTCAAGATGGAGAATCTCTAGACTATAACACTTCCCAATCCAACCGTGTGGCCTCCAGCTCCCAGAATTCTTAGCAGGGGGTGTGGCCTTTCTGGCTGGGGAATTCTGGGAGTTGAAGTCCACCCTGGTGAATCTCTTGTGATCTTAGGAAAGAAACCCACATTTAAAGGAAAACCCCAAAGGACCAGGAGGACAAAGGGGTGGGGGGGAGAATTAAGAACACAACGACTGAGTAAAGAGAAGGGAAGTCCAGTCATTCTGCAGTGGGTGACACCTACCTGCCCAGGTGAGGTGTGGCGTTTGGGATCTGCCTGGGTTTGACGCGCCAAGAGAGGGTGGAAGGAAAAAGAAGAGAAGCAGGATTGAGCCTGGTTGCAAAGGAAAAACACGTCTAAATATCGGACATTCGTCAGCCAGAAGAAGCAACGAGGGGGCTTCGACACAGCAGCCACGGGCAGGGAGTCAAAAAAGTCAAAATGGCAGCCACAAAAGAGGGGGCTTTTAATCCCAACCACCATCTTGACTTTTCTGACTTTCCTCCCTCTATTTCGGTTAAAATCGAACACCCCAAGCTGAGCTCAACTCCTGGAGACACATTGAACACATTGCATCCTTCAGTTTGCCTTTTTCAAGTTTCTAGTCCAGTTTATAGACCTGGATTGAGCCTGGTTGCAAAGGAAAAACACATCTAAATATTGAATATTTGTAAGCCGGAAGGCACAACGAGGGGATTAGATGTGGCAGTAGCAAGGCGGTGGTTTTAATGCAAGGCAGGGAGTCTAAAAAAGGTCAAAAAAGTCAAAATGGCAGCCCCAAAGGGTGGGGCCTTTTTAATCCCAACCACCATCCTGACTTTTCTGATTTCCTCCCCATATTTCACTCAGAATTCTCTGAGCCGAACTCAATTTCTGGCAATATTATGGACACATTGCATTCTTCAATTTGCTTTTTCAAGTTTCTAGTCCAGTTGACAGACCTGGATTAAGCAGGAAGTTGCATGTAATTCCCAGGTCCACCCAGAATTGCTTTGGACAGCTAGATGAGCAGCATATACACTTTAAAAATAAATAAACAAACTCATTCCCCTCCCTCCAAATTAATTGGGCCCACGAAAAGGATTTACAAGTTTGCAAATTACAAAAAAAAAGCAGAATTACCACTCAACTCCTTCCCTGCACAAAGTGTTAAATTTAGCATAAAAATACCGTAGATGTAATCACATAAAGAATTAAACTCATTTCCCCCATACATAGTATTCACTTTATTATTTTTTATTTATTTTTTTGCCTACCAGGTCCTCCGTGAAAAAGAGTTGAAGAGACAGACTAGCCCACTTGTGAGCCTCTCTATTGTAGAACTCTCTGGGAGCAGCTGGCAAGGCTGAGTGCACTTCCCCAGCCCTGATTGGCTACAGTGAGCAAGCCACATCCCCTCCTATCTGTCTGGCCAATGAGGAATGGCTTAGGATGTCTTGGAGTCTTGCTATTGGTGCAAGAAAGTGGGAGGAGACTCCAAACTTGACAACTTTAAGACTTGTGGACTTCAACTCCCAGAATTCCCCAGCCAGCATTGCTGGCTGGGGAATTCTGGGAGTTGAAGTCCACAAGTCCTAAAGTTGCCAAGGTTGGAGACCCGTGATTTATGTTGATTTTTTTTAAACCTGGTTAGGCAATTCTCTGCTGTCAGTTCCACCAATGTCTGGTTTAGTCTCTGTGTTACATGTGAATGCATTCACAGCGCAACATACACGTTCTCACAACATACCGGTTTTGAATTAATCCACATGATGGTTGCATCCAATGCATTGAATCCATATATTCCAGCAAAGCCACAGAAACAGATCAAGGTTAAAACAAGCCAAGGTTGGCAGCCGTCTGCTCTTTCCTCAAGCGAGTGGCACAAACGCGGCTTGAACCCTTGTCTGAACTCCTCCCAAAGGGGTTGTCTCCTGCATGGGCGGGGGGGGGGGGTTGGACTAGATGACCTACAAGATCCCTTCCGACTAATCTGTTAATCTGAGAGAGCCCAAATGACGTGGCAGAGAGAAGAGGTTATTTGATTTGTGCCTGATGCAAGGATCGTGAACTAGCATATTGGAAGTCAGGCGATAATGGTAATTACACAAGCCAAGATCTAATCTTGTTGGGTCACCTTGTGTCTCTTCCCTTAATCCTAACTCACAAGGTGGTTATTGGAGTAAAGAGGAACGGAGCTGCAGTGGCCCATCAGTGGAGCTGGCAGCAGATTCAGACAGTGAGGAGGGTTGGGGAGGAACCTGGGCCAGTCCTGGAGTCTGGGGGAGGCTCGGATGAGGGCTCTGTGTCGGACGCAGAGAGGGAGCCAGGGCCGTCTGACAGTTATCAGCTGCCTTCGGAGTCAGAGATCAGTGAGGCAGAAGAACAGTTGGAGCCTGTTCCCAGTGTGCGCATGCGCAGAGTTGCCAGAGGAAGGGAACAGCTAAAGAACAGGGGCCGACTTGGGAGTCAGGCCACAGGTGGACGGTGAATGGCCCCTCCCAGAGGGAATAAAAGAGGAGCAAAAGGGGAGTGGAGTTTGCAGGAGACAATCAGTTCGCTTCATTGGTTCGTGACTCTCCGAGGCTCCTGGCCAAGTTCTGCAGAGATCGGCCTGGCAGCTCTCCAAGCCAGATGAGGTCTGTGACTGTAAATCCTCCCTGGAAAGACTTTGCTGGATGTGAAAGAGCAGAATTCACAGCTAATTAATAAAAGGGTGTTTTTTTATCGGGACCAGGAGTTTGCTTCATGCTCTTGGGAAGCCTCGGTCAGAACAAGGCTCAAACAATGCAATGAGTAACTGAGTAAATTGTATAAGCTACTAATATTCATGTCTATCCAGTTCGCCGTGTAGGAGAATTTGAGAAATGGAAAGGGGTGGAGTCTGCTCCTAGGAGGAACAGCAAATTAGAGGTTGCCATCCAATTTGTTGCATTAGCTGGCAGCATCTCTTTGACCTCGGCTGACCTTGAAAAGGGTTGGGCTACTTGATGGATAGAGCACCACCAGGAACGGTAGATGAAAAAAAGTTTCTTGCTAATGCGTTCTTCCTTTCCTGAACTTAAGTCAGGTTTTGCTGACTATCACATTCGTTATACAACATCATCTCTCTAACATTCTACTCAAGTACTACCAGTGTCTTGGGAATTTTAAGATGAGGGGGCCATGGTGAATTTCCATTCCCAGAATCCTCCAGACAGCATCCTTTAAGAGGGCTGGATTTCCACTCCCAGAATCCCCCAGCCAGCATGCTTTAAGAGGGGAGGACTTCCACTCCCAGAATCCCCCAGCCAGCAGGCTTTAAGAGGGGAGGACTTCCACTCCCAGAATCCCCCAGCCAGCAGGCTTTAAGAGGAGAGGACTTCCACTCCCAGAATCCCCCAGCCAGCAGGCTTTAAGAGGGGAGGACTTCCACTCCCAGAATCCCCCAGCCAGCAGGCTTTAAGAGGGGAGGACTTCCACTCCCAGAATCCCCCAGCCAGCAGGCTTTAAGAGGGGAGGACTTCCACTCCCAGAATCCCCCAGCCAGCAGGCTTTAAGAGAGGTGGGCTTCCACTCCCAGAATCCCCCAGCCAGCATGCTTTAAGATGGGTGGACTTCCACTCCCAGAATCCCCCAGCCAGCAGGCTTTAAGAGGGGAGGACTTCCACTCCCAGAATTCCCCAGCCAGCAGGCTTTAAGAGGGGAGGACTTCCACTCCCAGAATCCTCTATCCAGCATGCTTTAAGATGGGTGGACTTCCACTCCCAGAATCCCCCAGCCAGCAGGCTTTAAGAGGGGAGGACTTCCACTCCCAGAATCCCCCAGCCAGCAGGCTTTAAGAGGGGAGGACTTCCACTCCCAGAATTCCCCAGCCAGCAGGCTTTAAGAGGGGAGGACTTCCACTCCCAGAATCCTCTATCCAGCATGCTTTAAGATGGGTGGACTTCCACTCCCAGAATCCCCCAGCCAGCAGGCTTTAAGAGGGCTGGATTTCCACTCCCAGAATCCCCCAGCCAGCAGGCTTTAAGAGGGGAGGACTTCCACTCCCAGAATCCTCTATCCAGCAGGCTTTAAGAGGGGAGGACTTCCACTCCCAGAATCCCCCAGCCAGCAGGCTTTAAGAGGGGAGGACTTCCACTCCCAGAATTCCCCAGCCAGCAGGCTTTAAGAGGGGAGGACTTCCACTCCCAGAATTCCCCAGCCAGCAGGCTTTAAGAGGGGAGGACTTCCACTCCCAGAATCCTCTATCCAGCAGGCTTTAAGAGGGGAGGACTTCCACTCCCAGAATCCCCCAGCCAGCATGCTTTAAGATGGGTGGACTTCCACTCCCAGAATCCCCCAGCCAGCAGGCTTTAAGAGGGGAGGACTTCCACTCCCAGAATTCCCCAGCCAGCAGGCTTTAAGAGGGGAGGACTTCCACTCCCAGAATCCTCTATCCAGCATGCTTTAAGATGGGTGGACTTCCACTCCCAGAATCCCCCAGCCAGCAGGCTTTAAGAGGGGAGGACTTCCACTCCCAGAATCCCCCAGCCAGCAGGCTTTAAGAGGGGAGGACTTCCACTCCCAGAATTCCCCAGCCAGCAGGCTTTAAGAGGGGAGGACTTCCACTCCCAGAATCCTCTATCCAGCATGCTTTAAGATGGGTGGACTTCCACTCCCAGAATCCCCCAGCCAGCAGGCTTTAAGAGGGGAGGACTTCCACTCCCAGAATCCCCCAGCCAGCAGGCTTTAAGAGGGGAGGACTTCCACTCCCAGAATTCCCCAGCCAGCAGGCTTTAAGAGGGGAGGACTTCCACTCCCAGAATCCTCTATCCAGCATGCTTTAAGAGGGTGGACTTCCACTCCCAGAATCCCCCAGGCAGCAGGCTTTAAGAGGGGAGGACTTCCACTCCCAGAATCCTCTATCCAGCATGCTTTAAGAGGGCTGGATTTCCACTCCCAGAATCCCCCAGCCAACATGAATTAAGGTGGGTGGATCTCAAATCCCAGAATCACCTTGAGAGGATATGAATATCTCTCCTTTATAGGTCAGGAATTTTAAGACATGTGAAGGTCAACTCCCAGAATTCCTGTCTTACTAGAAATACATCGCTTTTCTCTATAGCCAGAGGAAGCAACATTCAGCGATATTTTTACTCAGATTGGCTTCCGAATGGACTCAATGTGGACTAGGCACGTGAGGAATGATGACAGGTGGACACACTATGGCATGACGATTCACTGCCTCGCACGTTCTGACAACACACCCAGGTCTCTCCCACTGATGAAAAATTGGGCTTGCCGGCTTGCATATGTAAACATGGCTGGTTAAGGTGAGAGAGCTTGGATAAAAGTTTCTCCAAAGCAGTCTTAGCCACTTTAAGACTTGGGGAGTTCGACTCCCAGAATTTCCCAGCCAGCCATGTCAAAGTCTGACTGGGGAATTCTGGGAGTGGAAGCCCACCCCTCTTAAAGCATTCTGACTGGGGGATTCTGGGAGTGGAAGTCCTCCCCTCTTAACGCATGCTGGCTGGGGAATTCTGGGAGTGGAAGTCCTCCCCTCTTAAAGCATGCTGGCTGGGGGATTCTGGGAGTGGAAGTCGTCCCCTCTTAAAGCATGATGGCTGGGGAATTCTGGGAGTGGAACACCCCTCTTAAGGCAGGCTGGCTGGGGGATTCTGGGAATGGAAGTCCTCCCCTCTTAAAGCATTCTGGCTGGGGGATTCTGGGAGTGGAAGTCCTCCCCTCTTAAAGCATTCTGGCTGGGGGATTCTGGGAGCGGAAGTCCTCCCCTCTTAAAGCATTCTGACTGGGGGATTCTGGGAGTGGAAGTCCTCCCCTCTTAACGCATGCTGGCTGGGGGATTCTGGGAGTGGAAGTCCTCCCCTCTTAACGCATGCTGGCTGGGGGATTCTGGGAGTTGAAGTCCTCTCCTCTTAACGCATGCTGGCTGGGGGATTCTGGGAGTGGAAGTCCTCCCCTCTTAAAGCATGCTGGCTGGGGGATTCTGGGAGTGGAAGTCCTCCCCTCTTAACGCATGCTGGCTGGGGGATTCTGGGAGTTGAAGTCCTCCCCTCTTAAAGCATGCTGGCTGGGGGATTATGGGAGTGGAAGTCCTGCCCTCTTAACGCATGCTGGCTGGGGGATTCTGGGAGTGGAAGTCCTCCCCTCTTAACGCATGCTGGCTGGGGGATTCTGGGAGTGGAAGTCCTCCCCTCTTAACGCATGCTGGCTGGGGGATTCTGGGAGTTGAAGTCCTCCCCTCTTAAAGCATGCTGGCTGGGGGATTCTGGGAGTGGAAGTCCTGCCCTCTTAACGCATGCTGGCTGGGGGATTCTGGGAGTGGAAGTCCTCCCCTCTTAACGCATGCTGGCTGGGGGATTCTGGGAGTTGAAGTCCTCCCCTCTTAAAGCATGCTGGCTGGGGGATTCTGGGAGTGGAAGTCCTGCCCTCTTAACGCATGCTGGCTGGGGGATTCTGGGAGTGGAAGTCGTCCCCTCTTAAAGCATGCTGGCTGGGGGATTCTGGGAGTGGAAGTCCTCCCCTCTTAAAGCAGGCTGGCTGGGGGATTCTGGGAGTGGAAGTCCACCCCTCTTAACGCATGCTGGCTGGGGGATTCTGGGAGTGGAAGTCCTCCCCTCTTAACGCATGCTGGCTGGGGGATTCTGGGAGTGGAAGTCCTCCCCTCTTAACGCATGCTGGCTGGGGGATTCTGGGAGTGGAAGTCCTCCCCTCTTAACGCATGCTGGCTGGGGGATTCTGGGAGTTGAAGTCCTCTCCTCTTAACGCATGCTGGCTGGGGGATTCTGGGAGTGGAAGTCCTCCCCTCTTAAAGCATGCTGGCTGGGGGATTATGGGAGTGGAAGTCCACCCCTCTTAACGCATGCTGGCTGGGGGATTCTGGGAGTGGAAGTCCTCCCCTCTTAACGCATGCTGGCTGGGGGATTCTGGGAGTGGAAGTCCTCCCCTCTTAACGCATGCTGGCTGGGGGATTCTGGGAGTGGAAGTCCTCCCCTCTTAACGCATGCTGGCTGGGGGATTCTGGGAGTAGAAGTCGTCCCCTCTTAAAGCATGCTGGCTGGGGGATTCTGGGAGTGGAAGTCCTCCCCTCTTAACGCATGCTGGCTGGGGGATTCTGGGAGTGGAAGTCCTCCCCTCTTAACGCATGCTGGCTGGGGGATTCTGGGAGTGGAAGTCCTCCCCTCTTAACGCATGCTGGCTGGGGGATTCTGGGAGTTGAAGTCCTCTCCTCTTAACGCATGCTGGCTGGGGGATTCTGGGAGTAGAAGTCGTCCCCTCTTAAAGCATGCTGGCTGGGGGATTCTGGGAGTGGAAGTCCAGTCCTCTTAAAGCCTGCTGGCTGGGGAATTCTGGGAGTGGAAGTCCTCCCCTCTTAAAGCATGCTGGCTGTGGAATTCTGGGAGTGGAAGTCCTCCCCTCTTAACGCATGCTGGCTGGGGGATTCTGGGAGTGGAAGTCCTCCCCTCTTAACGCATGCTGGCTGGGGGATTCTGGGAGTGGAAGTCCTCCCCTCTTAACGCATGCTGGCTGGGGGATTCTGGGAGTTGAAGTCCTCTCCTCTTAACGCATGCTGGCTGGGGGATTCTGGGAGTGGAAGTCCTCCCCTCTTAAAGCATGCTGGCTGGGGGATTCTGGGAGTTGAAGTCCTCCCCTCTTAAAGCATGCTGGCTGTGGAATTCTGGGAGTGGAAGTCCTCCCCTCTTAACGCATGCTGGCTGGGGGATTCTGGGAGTGGAAGTCCTCCCCTCTTAAAGCATGCTGGCTGTGGAATTCTGGGAGTGGAAGTCCTCCCCTCTTAACGCATGCTGGCTGGGGGATTCTGGGATTGGAAGTCCTCCCCTCTTAACGCATGCTGGCTGGGGGATTCTGGGAGTGGAAGTCCTCCCCTCTTAAAGCATGCTGGCTGGGGGATTCTGGGAGTGGAAGTCCTCCCCTCTTAAAGCATTCTGACTGGGGGATTCTGGGAGTGGAAGTTGACAAGCCTTACAGTGGCCAAGGCTGGTGATCCCTGCTCTGAAAAATAAATCTAAAGCCACATCCCATCTCAGAATTCCAGAAGAGACCTCGAAGTCCCTGCAGCCATTAAACATTTTTGCAATTTAAGCAAATTGGCGCTGCTCACTGAAATTATGTTGGATGGCACACCCAGGTTGGGGAGCTGCCCCTGGCACCTTGGGTCTTGTGCCAACGCTGGAATTTGCCTGGCAAATAAATCCGGCTGGATCAGGTGGAAAGTTAATCAAAAGACATTTAAAAAATTGTTTTTTAAAAAAAGCACAGAGAGAAATAAGGGTTTTGGGAAGGAAAGTGCCAAAAGATTCTAACTCTACAAGTAGTCCTCGGCACTACGGCCACAATTGAGGCCAAAACGTCTGTCGTTAAGTGAGACTCTTCAATCTCTTCTTTAAAACCTCCTGTGATGGAGCACCCACAACTTCTGGAGGCAAGTAGTTCCACTGGTTAATTGTCCTCAGTGGCAGGAAATTTCTCCTCAGTTCTAAGTTGCTTCTCTCCTTGTTTAGTTTCCGCCCATTGCTTCTTGTTCTACCCTCAGGTGCCTTGGAGAATAGCTTGACCTCCTTTCTCCTCTCTGTGGCAGCCCCTCAAATATTGGAAGATGCTCTCCTGTCTCCCCTGGTCCTTCTCTTCCCTAGACTGGCCAGGCCCAGTTCCTGCAACCATTCATTGTGTATTTTAGCCTCCAGGCCTTTGATCATCTTTTTTTGCTCCTCTTTGCAGTTTTCCCAGTCTCTTTATTCAGATTAACAAAGTTGGAAGGGACCTTGTAGGTCATCTAGTCCAACCCCCCCACCAAAGCAGGAGACATTACACCATTTCTGACAGGGGAATTCTGGGAGCAGAAGTCCTCCCCTCTTAAAGTATTCTGACTGAGGAATTCTGGGCGTGGAAGTCCTCCCCTCTTAAAGCATTCTGACAGGGGAATTCTGGGAGTGGAAGTCCTCCCCTCTTAAAGCATGGTGGCTGGGGGATTCTGGGAGTGGAAGTCCTCCCCTCTTAAAGCCTGCTGGCTGGGGAATTCTGGGAGTGGATGGCAGTCCAGTCTCTTCTTGAAACCTCCAGGGATGAAGCTCCCACAACTTCCGAAGGCAACTTCTGTGTCCATGGGTTGATGGTTCTCACTGTCAGAAAATTCCTCCTTATTTCTAGGTTGAATCTCAGTTTCCATCCATTGTTCCTTGTCTGGCCTTTGGGTGCTTTGGAAAATAGGTGGAAGATGCTCTCCTGTCTCCCCTGGTCCTTCTCTTCCCTAGACTAGCCAGGCCCAGTTCCTGCAACCGTTCATCGTATGTTTGAGCCTCCAGTCCCCTCATCATCCTGGTTGCTCTTCTCTGCACTCTTTCTAGAGTCTCAACATCTTTTTTTATAGTGTGGTGACCAAAACTGGATGCAATACTCTTAAGTGTGGTCTTACTAGGGCTTTATAGAGTGGTATTAGTACCTCCCTTGATCTTGATTGTATCCCTCTGTTGATGCAATTTAGCTTCTTCATTTCCTACGACTTTCTCCATTTGATGGTTCCACCAATAACAACCGCAATTGGTTGTTAAGTGAAGCGGTCGCGATGCGAAAGATCATAACGTTCGGGATTTGATTTTCGCTTCCTTGCAAAGGTCCTAAATGCAACGACTGGTTTGCAAAGCTACTTTTCCCTCCTAAGTGCAAAAATGTGCTCTACGGGGCAGTTGTTAAACGAGGACAACATGTGCGAGGTCCTTGGTGGTCTCTGAGCTTCGTTGTTTTCTTGCAGACGTTTCATTACCCAACTAGGTAACATCATCAGTTGGAGAAGGGAGAAGGAAGCCCTTGGTGCTCTCTGAGCTTGGCTGTTTTCTTCCAGACGTTTCATTACCCAACTAGGTAACATCATCAGTTGGAGAAGGGAGAGGGATGTCCTTGGCAATGAGTTCATATTTATGACGGTGGCAACGTTCTCGGGGTATGTGATCCCCTTTTGTGATCTTCTGACCAGCCAAGTCCGTAGGGAAGCTGGGTTCACTTAACGACCGGGCTCCTGACTTCACAACTACAATGATTCACTCAACAACTGTGGCTAGAAAGGTCGTAAAATGGGGCAAAACTCGCTTAACAAATGTTTCGCTTAGTAAAATAAATTCTGGGCTCAATTGTGGTTGTATGTCGAGGACTACCTTTATACTTTCCTGGCATACTAGCTTCCCTGCATTATTTTTATTGTTATGTTGTAAAGGAGCTGAGGTGGCGCAGTGGTTAAACGCAGCACTGCAGGCTACTTCAGCTGACTACAGTTCGGCTGTTCAAATCTCACCGGCTCAGGGTTGACTCAGCCTTCCATCCTCCCGAGGTGGGTAAAATGAGGACCCGGATTGTTGTTGGGGGCAATATGTTGACTCTGTAAACCGCTTAGAGAGGGCTGAAAGGCCTATGAAGCGGTATATAAGTCGAACTGCTATTGCTATTGCTATTGTTGTTGTAT
This sequence comes from Thamnophis sirtalis, assembly GCF_051295495.1. NCBI lineage: Eukaryota > Metazoa > Chordata > Lepidosauria > Squamata > Natricidae > Thamnophis > Thamnophis sirtalis. Next base: position 3,456,234 of record NW_028261397.1, on the reverse strand, counting down.
ACTGTATTCATTAAACATGAAACTCAGCCAACCGAACATTCAGAAATGCATTGCAAATACCAGTGACTGGTGCTAATACGGTTTGCTGCCAGCGTCCTAGGTATCAACCAAGGACCTTCTTCAAATATAAGATGTTCCGAGTAGGACAGTTTTTTGCAGTTCCGGTGGTGTTATTGCAGGAAGCTGCAGTTTGTGGATGTATCTTGTAAAATTCTCGGACATGGTACCAAGTGTCCCAATGACAATGGGTATCACTCTTACATGCTTCATCCATAGCGGTGTAGTTTCGATGGCCAGGTCGTGTTGTGACTCAGCAGCAGTCTTCTGTGAGTCTTTTTGGGATGCAAGTTTCACAATGCAGCTGGGGCTCGTTAGTGGGTCTTTGGGTGATAAAAGGACAGATGGTGCCACGCCCTAGTTGCAGGAGTCAACGTTCCTTGATTCGTTCATTGATGGATCATCAGTCGTGGTTTATGTAAGATACACTTGGAAAAGTGCTTTGTTTTCTGAACCCTGATTCAAGGATACACTTGGAGAAGTGCATTGCTTGTAAGAGTTTGTTTGGTAGTCTTGTTATCTAGTCAAAGACTTTATTTATGTTATTTTTGGGCTCGCAGCCAGTTTGAGCCGATAACTGATAAAGAGAGTTCCTTTTAAGTTGTTTGCCTGTCGTCTCTTTAACAAGCGGAGAAGGGGGGGGGGACAGAACAGGTCGCGATATTTGATGATTTTTTCTAGCTCTTTTTCTTCGACTCTGGCGTCTCCAGGAACAGCGATATCAATAAACTGTACCCTTCGGCCCTCTACAGCCGTGATATCTGGCGTGTTGTGCTCCAAATGACGATCCGTTTGTATTCGAAAGTCCCACAAGATCTTCACCTTCTCATTTTAAATACCTTTTTCCACTTTACAATAATGCAATACAACACAATAGCAGAGTTGGAAGGGACCTTGGAGATCTTCTAGTCCAACCCTCTGCCTAGGCAGGAAACCCTATACCATTCCAGACAGATGGCTATCCAGCATCTTCTTAAAGACTTCCAGTGTTGGGGCATTCACAACTTCTGGAGGCAACTTCTGTCCCACTGGTTAATTGTTCTCACTGTCAGGACAATTTTCCTTACTTCTAAGTTGCTTCTCTCCTTGATTAGTTTCCACCCATTGCTTCTTGTTCTGCCCTCAGGTGCCTTGGAGAATAGCTTGCTCCCAAATCTTCTTTGGGGCAGCCCCTGAGATATTGGAAGGCTGCTATCATGTCTCCCCTAGTCCTTTTTTCTATTAAACTAGATGTTTATGTTCTCATGACTTTCTGGATACGGGTAAATCATATTTTCTGCATAATGACCAGTGGATTAATTTAGCAACTCGGTCGTGTCTAGCTTTGTAACCAGTTTGAGCGATTTTGCTGCATTCACATATTAACTGTGAAAGAGTTTCGACTTTGTTATTGCAAAGTCGGCAATTTGGGTTGTCAGTGGATTTTTGTATCTTCGCTTTCGTGGCAATCAGTTTGCAGTGCTTGTTCTTGAGCAGCCAGTATTAAAACCTCCCTGTGTTTCTTGATGGTTCCCATCTTAAGCCATGTCCATGTCAAGTTGTCATCACATTTTCCTTCAATGTTTTTCAAATGCTGTCCATGCAAAGCTTTGGTTTTCCGTCTATTTAATCTGTCATCCAGCTGTTTTTCTCCTTATATTCTGCCTTGGTTTCTGTTGTTTTTATGCTGTTCTCCGTTTTCACAGCCTGCAGCAATTTTTCTGCGCTCTGGTTCACATAATCATTCAAACTTCGTTTTTCTTCTTCTACAGTTTGATGGATTTGAATAGCCCCCTGCCCCCTATTTTTCTTGGCAGGTACAACTTGTCGATGTCACTTTGTGGATGTAAAGTGTGGTACATATTCAAAAGTTTGTGTTTTCCGGTCCAAGTTTTCCAGTTCAGCCAGAGTCCAGTTGATGATTCCAGCTGGAATCACTGGAACTGCCCATATATTAATGGATTTAATTATGTTTCCAGCATTCAGCTTTGATTTTAATATTTTGCGGACCCTCCTAATGTATTCCTTTTGCGTTGACTCTTTCACTTTTCCATTCAAGATGTTATCTGCTTCTAATATGCCTAAGTACTTGTAACCATCATCCTTTGCTAATGCTTTCACTATATTTCCATTTCCCAGTTCTATTCCTTCTGTTTTTTAACAATTTTTCCTCGCTGCATGGATAATATAGAACATTTTTTTTTCAATTTTTCCTCGCTGCCTGGATAATGTCGCTCATTTTTCAAGTCCAAAGTAAATTTTGAGGTCACTGCCGAACAGTTGAACTGTGTTGAGTATTGATTTAAGTTCAATGGGGTTTTTCGCATACATTTTTAAGTCATCCATGTATAGTAGATTGTTTATCTTGACATGCTGGCTTGAGATTTGATATCCCAGTTTTGTGTTTCGTAGGATTATTGTCAGTGGAATTAATGCAATGTTGAACAGTAGTGGTGAAAGTGAATCCCCTTGGAAGATTCCACGTCTGATTTTGACTTCACCAATGTTCTCCCCATTTGTTGTTAGAACTGTTTTCCATTTTTGCATATTTGCTTTAAAAAATGTACAGATATTTTTGCTGATTCCAAAGTTTTCCAGACAGGTGTTAATCCAGCTGTGGGGTAATGAGTCGAATGCCTTCTTGTAATCAATTCACGCAATATTTAAATTTGTTTTTCTTCGTTTTGCATTTTTTTAGTGCCATTATATTATTATTATTACGTGGTTAATCTTTGGTGAGATTCACAGCCTTTGGGGCTGGTTGGTAGCTTAACAGCTCGAGTCCTAACCAAGGACCTAGGAACTGTTAAGGTAGCGTCGGAGGATATAAGCTGTTCCAAGTAGGGAGGTTTTTTGTAGAATCAGAATTTATCAAGTCTGATTAATTTAAAATTTCCAAATAGCGAGGTAGCCCTTTAGGTATTGCTCCAAGGGCTCCAATTACAATCGGGACAACACACAATTTCTTTTTCCACAGTCGCTCAACTTCAATTTGCAGGTCCTGGTACTTTGTGATTTTTTCTTGCTGTTTATCTTCAATTCGTGGCATCCCCAGGTATTGCAATGTCAATGAACCATACTTTTTTCTTTTTTTATTATTATTATTTTAATTATTATTATTATTATTATTTGGTGAGATTCACAGCCTTTGGGGCTTGTTCTTGTTGTTATAAATTTTTGTTCACTAAACATGAAACTCAGTTAACTTAAGATTCAAAAATGCATCACAAATGCCATTGACTGGTGCTAATGGTTGATATCGGTTGCTGCCAGCATCCTAGGTATCAACCAAGTTCCTTCTTAAAATATACAATGATGATGATGATTGTTGTTGTTATGGTATTATTATTGTTACACTATTGTTGTTGTTATTGTTATTATTACTTCTTTAATATTTCTTCTACTGGAATATATATATATATATATATATATATATATATATATATATATATATATATATATATATATATATATATATATATATATATATATATATATATATATATATATATATATGGAGGAGAACCTTGTGGCTTAGTGGTTAACACAACTGCTTAATATGTAATACAGCACAGGTTCAAATCCCAGTAAGGGTATGGCTAGCTGATGAGAGCTAAATAGCTTGAAATAGATCTATACTAGTCTCCCTTTACTTACTTACTTATTTATTTATTTATCAGCACAAATGCAACATACACACACACACACACACACACACACATGTTGTATTTGTGCTGATAAATAAATAAAGGGAAACTAGTATAGATCTATTTCAAGCTATTTAGCTCTCATCAGCTAGCCATACCCTTACTGGGAATCAAACTGTCTGGATGGTCTCTTGTGACGAGCCGAAGGACAGAGAATGGAAGTAGTGATCTTCCTCCCATATTTGGGCACACCGGGGGTTGTAAATATATATATTTTAAAGTCACAACCCCTGGTATGCCCCAATTATGGGAGGAAGCTAACTGCTTCCATTCTCTGTCCATCGGCTCGTCACAAGAGACCATCCAGACAGAAAGCCCAATATTTTACTGTTGCCTTTGTTACATTTGTGTAATATTTGTGCTGATAAATATTATAATTATAATTATAATAAATAAATAATTTATTTATCAGCACAAATACTACACACACACACACACACACACACACACACACACTTATATAGGATTATTGCATCCTATCCTGAAATCAATGATTGGGAAATATTCCTGAATTGCTAAACCTTGGCAATTCTATAATGAAGAAACTTCTTCCTTTTCTTTTTTTCTTTAAGCCTCTCCCCTTCTCTTTTTCTTGGAGGCCCGGAGTGACAAAACTAGTTCATAAATACATTTCTTGCAGTCGGATAAGACTGATTGGAGGAGTTAGGTGAATTTGATACAAAACCATTCTGGAGAAATCTAATTTCTATAGGTTTGTATTTCTGAACTCCTGCAACTTTAAGATGTGGGAGACTTCAACTCCCAGAATTCCCCTGCTGGGAAATTCTCCCTGCTGGCTGGGGAATTCTGGGAGTTGAAGTCCTCCTCATCTTAAGGTTGCAAAGGTTGAGAAACGCGGATATAAGGAATTGAGCAGATTGAAAACTGTGGATTCTGGGAGCTGGAATAAAACTGATTTATTAAAAAGGGGGCTAGCAGAATTCTGAATTTTTTTCTTCTTCTTAATACCCTAAATTAACCTGGCACTCTGCCTACAATAACCGAGCCAATGAAATAGTTTTGATGCTCAGATGTTCCCAAAACTCAGGCCATTATGCAAGTTCTAGAAATGGGTCAGCAGTGATAATCCAGCTGTACCCATTCATCAAGATGATTTGCAGAATCCCCAACCTCCCACTCAGGTTTCGACCAGTGGTGGGATTCAACATTTTTTACTACGGGTTCTGTGGGTGCGGCTTGCTTGGTGGGCGTGGCTTGGCAGTCATGTGACCTTGGGTGTGGCTTGGCAGTCGTGACTGGGTGAATGCGGCTAGGTGGGCATGGCTTGGTAGTCATGTGACTGGTGGGCATGGCTTGTGGCCGTGTGACTGAGTGGGTGGGGTGAGTGAGCGGCAAGTGGGCGAGGGGCGTGGCCAGCCAGAGGTCGTTACGCATTCGGTAAACCAGGCCAAATTGCCCCTAACCGGGTCACTCTAACCGGTGCGAACCGGCTGAATACCTCCTTCTGGTTTTGACATCTGCCGACCTGTGCCAAGAAACGGGTCACTTACCTCTTCTTGTTGGGGGTACCTTCGGCTGCCCTCTTGTCCTGGCCGGCCCCCGGCGGAGTCTCCCGAGGACTCGGCTTCTTGGTCCCCATAAGAGGGACCATTTCCTTGATGTCTTTGATCATGGTTCTAGGTGAAAACAAACTCGGTTAGTTACCGTTGTTTGCAGGTCTTCTGCTCACGAATTCAATTGAATCGGATCGCGTTGAATTGACGAGATCTGTTTTTAATCCCACCTTTATATTCCTTTATAGGCCACTCAAGGGGGCGAGCGTCCATCTATTTTCCCCACAAAAACAACCCTCGGAGGTGGGCTGGGCTGAGAGGGGTTGACTGGTCCAAAATCACACAGCCGGCTTTCATGCCTAAGGCAGGACTAGAACTCCCAATCTCCTGGTGATTGACCCAAGTCACCCAGCTGGCTTTCATGTCTAAGGTGGGACTAGAGCTCACTGTCTCCTAATAATTGACCCAAAGTCACCCAATCAGCTTTCCTGCCAAGACGGGACTAGCTCACCATCTCCCGGTGATTGGCTCAAAGTCACCCACCTGGACTAGAACTCCCAGTCTCCTGGTGATTGGTCCAAAGTCACCCAGCCAGCTTTCCTGCCTAAGGTAGAACTAGAACTCACTGTCTCCTGCTGACTAGCTCAAAGTCACCCAGCTGGACTAGAACTCCCAGTCTCCTGGTGATTGACCCAAATACGCCCATCTGCCTTTCCTGCCTAAGGCGGGACTAGAACTCATTGACTCCTGCTGGCTGGCTCAAAGTCACCCAGCTGGACTAGAACTCCCACTCTCCTGGTGATTGGCCCAAAGTCAGCCAGCCAGCTTCCAGGCCTAAAGCAGGACTAGAACTCACCGTCTCCTGGTGATTGGCCCAAAGTCGCCCATCTTGCTTTCTAGCTAAGGTGGGACCACAACTCACTGTCTCCTGCTGGCTGGCTCAAGGTCACCCAACTGGACTAGAACTCCCAGTCTATTGATGATTGGCCCAAAATCACCCAGCCAGCTTCCCTGCCAAATCAAGACTAGAACTCAGCATCTCCTAGTGATTAGCTCAAAGTCACCCAGCTGGACTAGAACTCCCAGTCTCCTGGTGATTGGTCCAAAGTCACCCAGCCAGCTTCCCTGCCAAATCAGGACTAGAACTCCCAGTCTCCTGGTGATTGGCCCAAAGTAACCCAAATGGCTTTCATGCCTAAGGCTGGACTAGAACTCACAGTCTCCTGGTGATTGGTCCAAAGTCACCCAACCAGCTTTCATGCCTAAGGCTGAACTAGAACTCCCAGTCTCCTGGTGATTGGTCCAAAGTCACCCAGCCAGCTTCCCTGCCAAATCAGGACTAGAACTCCTAGTCTCCTGGTGATTGGCCCAAAGTAACCCAAATGGCTTTCATGCCTAAGGCTGGACTAGAACTCACAGTCTCCTGGTGATTGGTCCAAAGTCACCCAACCAGCTTTCATGCCTAAGGCTGAACTAGAACTCACTGTCTCCAGGTGATTGGCCCAAAGTCACCCAGCCAGTTTTCATGCTTAAGGCAGAACTAGAACTCACCGTCTCCTGATGATTGGCCCAAAGTCACCCAGCCAGCTTCCCTGCCAAATCAGGACTAGAACTCACTGTCTCCTGGTAATTGGCCGAAAGCTGCCCAGCTGCCTTTCCTGCCTAAGGCGGGACTAGAACTCACTGATTCCTGCTGACTGGCTCAAAGTCACCTAGCTGGACTAGAACTCCCGGTCTCCTGGTGATTGGCCCAAAGTCACCCAGCCAGCTTTCGTGGACAAGGTGGGACTAGAACTCACCCTCTCCGAGTTTCTAGGCCAGCACCTTAACCATTGCTCCCAATTGGCTCTATTCTGAACCTCAGGCTCAAATTCCCCCACATAATGGCAGAGGCATTTCAGGGCCATATTCGAAAAGTTCAAGATGGCCTCCGCAGTGATGTCATCCCATCTTTGCACCAACAACAACCCGGACGCCATCTTGGCTCTTGGGATCGCTCTCTCTGGGCAGACTCCCCCATAATGTGATTAAATCAAAAATAAATAAAACTCCACAGGTTATGTAAACGCTGGTGATTTATTATGCCCGTCATCTCTTATTTCATTTCATGCCCATCCTCTACTCTTCCTTAAACGGCTCTGGGCCCTTTTATATTAAATTTGAACGGATTTAATTGCATTAAAATAAATATCTTTTCACAGCACTGAAGCAGAGGAATAAATAAAAGCCAGAGGATGCTTACAATTCAAAGGGACAAGAATGAACTCTGGAACTCGAGGCTCTAGAAAGAGTGCAAAGAAGAGCAACTAAGAGGATTAAATGCATGGAAATTAAAACATAGGAAGAACGGTTGCAGGAACTGGGTATGTCTAGTTGAATGAAAAGAAGGACCAGGGGAGACGTGATAGCAGCCTTCCAATATCTCAGGGGTTGCCCCAAAAAAGAGGGAGTCAAACTATTCTCCAAGGCACCTGAGGGTAGAACAAGAAGCAATGGGTGGAAACTAATCAAGGAGAGAAGCAACTTAGAACTGAGGAGAAATTTCCTGAGAGTGAGGACAATCAATCAGTGGAACAGAAGTTGCCTCCAGAAGTTGTGAATGCCCCAACACTGGAAGTCTTTAAGAAGATGCTGGATAGCCATTTGTCTGAAACGGTGTAGGGTTTCCTGCCTAGGCAGGGGGTTGGACTAGAAGACCTCCAAGGTCCCTTCCAACTCTGCTATTGTATTATATTGTAATTGTATTAATGAAAAGAAGGACCAGGAGAGACAGGATAGCATCTTCCAATATCTCAGAGGTTGCCACAAAGAAGATTTGGGAGTCAAACTATTCTCCAAGGCACCTGAGGACAGAACAAGAAGCAATGGGTGGAAACTAATCAAGGAGAGAAGCAACTTAGAACCCAGGAGAAATTTCCTGACAATTAGAACAATCAGTGGAACAGCAAAGGAAGGAAGGAAGGAAGGAAGAAAGGAGGGAAGGAAGGAAGGAAGGAAGGAAGGAAGGAAGGAAGGAAGGAAGGAAGGAAGGAAGGAAGGAAGGGCAATGGGTGGAAACTAATCAAGGAGGGAAGCAACTTAGAACTGAGGAGGAATTCCCTGACAGTGAGAACAATTAATCAGTGGAACAGAAGTTGCCTCCAGAAGTTGTGAATGCCCCAACACTGGAAGTCTTTAAGAAGATGTTGGATAGCCATTTGTCTGAAACGGTATAGGGTTTCCTGCCTAGGCAGGGGGTTGGACTAGAAGACCTCCAAGGTCCCTTCCAACTCTGCTATTGCATTGTATTGTAAATATTTATTTGTTTGTTTGTTTACTTATTTCACTATGAAACATCAACAAAAGTCAACACAAAATTCATTATACAGGGAAATCCTCGACTTGCGACTTAACAACGGAAGCCCCAAATTTCTGTTCCTAAGTGAGACCTTTGTCAATGCCTCCCATTTTACAAACCTTTCTTGCCACCGTTGTTAAGTGGATCACTGCAGTTATTAAATTAGCAGCAGGGTTGTTAAGTGAATCGTGCTTCCCTGTGAACGTTGCTTTGTCAGCGGGTCGCAAAAGGGGATCGCGTGACCCCGGGACACTGCGACCGTCATATATATGAGTCAGTGGTCAAGCAGCCGAATTTTGATCAGGTGACCATGGGGATGCTGCAACAGTCGTAAGTGTGAAAAATGGTCATAAGACACATTTTTTCAGTGCGGTTATAACGGCCAATGGTCACTAAACAAATCGTTGCAAGTTGAGGATTATCTGTTCTGTGTTTTTTTTTTTTTTTTAGTATATCGATCATGAGAATTTTTAAGGCATTCTATAGACTGGTCACATTTCTTGAAACTTATACTGCTAATCTATCTGTACAAAAGGAAAGTCACAAATCCCTTTTATTATGTGTTTTGAAGGTATTTTTGTCACTTTATTTTGTTTGGTGCATTCCCTTCTTCCTTTATGCTAGTTTGTATTTTAATCTCAAAATTTAATAAGGATTTTATTTTTTAAAAAATGAATTAATCATGATGCACTGATGACGTTACCTACTTGGTCCGTGAAATGTCTGCAAGAAAACAACCAAACTCAGAGGGCAGCAAGCACACCAGAATCATCATCATCTCCTCCTCCTCCTCCTCCTCCTCCTCCTCCTCCCCCTCCTTTTCTCCTTCTTTACTCCAAACAGCTCTCCCTTCTAGCACTGATGATGTTCCCTAGTTGGGTAATGAAACGTCTGTAAGAAAACCACCAAGCTCAGAGAGCACCAAGGACCCAACAGTGCTTTTCCTCCTCTTCCTCCTCCTCCTCCTCCTCCTCCTCCTCCTCCTCCTCCTCCTCCTCCTCCTCCTCCTCCTCTTCCTCCTCTTCCTCCTTCTTTACTCCAAACAGCTCTCCCTTCTAGCAATGATGATGTTCCCTAGTTGGGTAATGAAACGTCTGTAAGAAAACCACCAAGCTCAGAGAGCACCAAGGACCCCACAGTCCTTTTCCTCCTCCTCCTCCTCCTTCCTCCTCCTCCTCCTCCTCCTCCTCCTCCTCCTCCTCCTCCTCCTCCTCCTCCTCCTCCTCCCTTTCTCCTTCTTTACTCCAAACAGCTCTCCCTTCTAGCATTGATGATGTTCCCTAGTTGGGTAATGAAACGTCTGTAAGAAAACCACCAAGCTCAGAGAGCACCAAGGACGCCACAGTCCTTTTCCTCCCCTTCCTCCTCCTCCTCCTCCTCCTCCTCCTCCTCCTCCTCCTCTTCATCCTCTTCATCCTCTTCCTCCTTCTTTACTCCACAAACAGCTCTCCCTTCTAGCACTGATGACGTTACCTAGTTGGGTCACGAAAGGTCTGCAAGAAAACCGCCCAGCTCAGAGAGCACCCAGGGCCCCCCCATTTCCACCTTGAGCTACAAATATTCTCCTTTATGGGTGAATTAAAATGTGCAGATTTCAGGTTGTACTTCCTGTAAAAATTCAATTACCTCCCAAGCCATTTCAATCACCTCATTTTTCTCCCCAAATTATCCTCAGTTTTTCACCCCCAGGGATCTCAGGGGTGGGTGAATAGAGAGATCCACAAACGAAAATTACTCATTTAACACAAATTGCATCCCCAGCGGAGGAAAACAGGTTTTGGGCTGATCCAGAGAAATTAAATTAAACTTCATGCCATTTGTGTATTTTCGCGGCAACCTGACCTCAATTCGCACAGCCTCACCAACAAGGCAGAAAAAAATGTGTGGTTAATGAAAGCGAGGCATGACCGGATGGTTTAAACTTTGCTTTATAAACATTTCTATCTCCTCCTGTCTAATGTATCCGTACCACCCAGGCTGGCAACGATTAGGCCCAAGAACACAATCCTGTTTCAAAACAAACAAATTAAGAAGATTATCTCAAATAAACAAGGCTGTTTAATAAGAACAGGGAGGGGAGGCCAAATTAAAATGAGGAATTTCTCAGCCTCAACCACTTTCCTGGACTTGTGGACTTCGACTCCCAGAATTCCCCAGCCAGACAACTTTCAGATGGGTGGAAGGAAAGGGGAAAGAGGGGAGGGGAAGGAAAGGAAAGGAAAGGAAAAGGAAGGGGAGGGAAAGGAAAGGGAGGGGAAGAAAGGGGAAGGGAAGGGAAAGGAAAGGAAGTACAGGGAAGGGAAGGAAAGGAAACAGAAGGGAAGGAAAAGGAAGGGAAGGAAATGAAAGGGGAGGGGAAGAAAGGGGAAGGGAAGGGAAAGGAAAGGAAGTACAGGGAAGGGAAGGGAAGGAAACAGAAGGGAAGGAAAAGGAAGGGAAGGAAATGAAAGGGGAGGGGAGGGAACAGAAGGGAAGGGAAGGAACAGGAAGGGGAGAGGAGGAAAGGGAAGGGGAGGGGAAGGGAGGGAAGGAAAGGAAAAAGGAAGGGGAGGGAAGGAAACAGAAGGGAAGGGGAGGAAAAGGAAGGGGAGGAAAGGAAAGGAGAGGGAAGGAAATGGAAGGGAAAGGAAAGGGAGGGGAGGAAAGGGGAAGGGAAGGGAAAGGGAGGGGAGGAAAGGGGAAGGGAAAGGAAAGGAAGTACAGGGAAGGAAATGAAAGGAAACAGAAGGGAAGGAAAAGGAAGGGAAGGAAATGAAAGGGGAGGGAGGGAACAGAAGGGAAGGGAAGGAAAAGGAAGGGGAGGGAGGAAAGGAAAGGAGAGGGAAGGAAATGGAAGGGAAAGGAAAGGGAGGGGAGGAAAGGGGAAGGGAAGGGAAGGGAAAGGAAAGGAAGTACAGGGAAGGGAAGGGAAGGAAACAGAAGAGAAGGAAAAGGAAGGGAAGGAAATGAAAGGGGAGGGGAGGAAACAGAAGGGAAGGGAAGGAAAAGGAAGGGGAGGGAGGAAAGGGGAAGGGAAGGGAAGGAAAGGAAACAGAAGGGAAGGGAAGGAACAGGAAGGGGAGAGGAGGAAATGAAAGGGAAGGGGAGGGGAAGGGAGGGAAGGAAAGGAAAGGAAAAATGAAGGGGAGGGAAGGAAACAGAAGGGAAGGGAAGGAAAGGAAAGGGGAGGGAAGGAAAGGGAAAGGGAGGGGAGGAAAGGGAAAGGAAAGGAAGTACAGAGAAGGGAAGGAAATGAAAGGAAACAGAAGGGAAGGAAAAGGAAGGGAAGGAAATGAAAGGGGAGGGGAGGAAACAGAAGGGAAGGGAAGGAAAAGGGAAGGGGAGGGAGGAAAGGGGAAGGGAAGGAAATGAAAGGAAACAGAAGGGAAGGGAAAGGAACAGGAAGGGGAGAGGAGGAAATGAAAGGGAAGGGGAGGGGAAGGGGAGGGGAAGGGAGGAAATGAAATGAAAGGGGAGGGGAAGGGAGGGAAGGAAAAGGAAAGGGAGGGGAGGAAAGGGAAAGGAAGGGAAGGAAATGAAAGGGGAGGGAAGGAAAGGGAAGGAAAAGGAAAGGGAAAGGAAAGGAAGTACAGGAAAAGGAAGGGAAGGAAATGAAACGTGAGAGAAGGGAAGGGAAGGAAACAGAAGGAAGGAAATGAAAGCCCTATGAAGTGGTATATAAGTCTAACTGCTATTGCTATTGCTATCCATAAACCTTCCCGCACATCACTGCTTCCAACTCTGTTCCTCTGTTCTCTTTCCACACCTTCACCAGATCACCTTCCAGAAGGAGAAGGCTGCCAGGGTGACTCCTACCTCCCACATACATGGCTTGATCCCGAGATCACCTGAGTAGCTTTCCTTAATTCTCTCTCTCTCTCTCTCTCCAAATTTCCCAGAGTTGCGTCACTAAGTTCAAGCCAGGTTAGGCTTCGTTGCGATTTTGATGTGGATGGTTCCCTTCATATAAGCCACCATAATCCAGCACCTGGATTTAAAGTTCCCATCTTTGCCATCCGAGATAAGCCGGGATGAAGGATTCGGGGGGGGCAATTGAAAACCTGAAGATTTTCAGGTGTGGGATTCCACCTTTTGCAACCTCGACGGGGGTTTGCGAGCCAAACCCACAATTCACACCGGCGTGATGGGTGTAAAAATAGCAATAGCAATAGCAGTTAGACTTATCTACCGCTTCATAGGGCTTTCAGCCCTCTCTAAGCGGTTTACAGAGTCAGCATATCGCCCGCACAGTCTGGATCCTCATTTCACCCAGATAGATAGATGATAGATAGATAGATAGATAGATAGATAGATAGATAGATAGATAGATAGATAGATAGATAGATAGATAGATAGCAATAGCAGTTAGACTTATATACCGCTTCATAGGGTTTTCAGCCCTCTCTAAGCGGTTTACAGAGTCAGCATATCGCCCCCACAGTCTGGGTCCTCATTTCACCCACCTCGGAAGG
>NW_028261397.1:3431618-3442989 GCF_051295495.1 Thamnophis sirtalis | reverse complement strand
TGTCCAATCTCTTCTGGAAAACCGACAGTGATGGAGAAGGAAGGGAGGGAGGGAGGGAGGGAGGAAGGAAGGAAGGAAGGAAGGAAGGAAGGCAGTGATGGAGAAGGAAAGAAGGAAGGAAGGAAGGAAGGAAGGAAGGAAGGAAGGAAGGAAGGAAGGAAGGAAGGAAGGAAGGAAGGAAGGAAGGAAGGAATAACAATTGGATACCATTTCAGATAAATGGTTGTCCAATCTCTTCTTGAAAACCTCCAATGATGGAGAAGGAAGGAAAGGAAAGGAAAGGAAAGGGAAGGGAAGGAAGGAAGGAAGGAAGGAAGGAAAGAAGGAAAGAAGGAAAGAAGGAAAGAAGGAAAGAAGGAAAGAAGGAAAGAAGGAAAGAAGGAAGGAACAATAACAGTTGGAAGGGACCTTGGAGGTCTTCTAGTCCAACCCCCTGCTCAGACAGGAGACCCTATACCATTTCAGACAAATGGTTGTCCAATCTCTTCTTTAAAACCTCCAGTGATGGAGCACCCACAATTAAACAGAATAATAGAGTTGAAAGTGACTTTGGAGGTCATCCAGTCCAACCCCTTTCCAGACAGGAAACCCTATACCAGAGGTGGCATTCTGCCGGTTCGCACCGGTTTGAGCGAACCAGTAGTGGTGGGGATGCAAGGCTCCGCCCACCCACCATGACGTCATCAGAAACCTTTTGCGCATGCGCAGAAGATTCTGAGCATGCCCAGAGATCGCACGGGTGCGCTCCTACTACCAAACCAGTAGCGAAGATAAGAGGATTTCCAGCCTATACCATTTCAGACAAATGATTGTCCAATCTCTTCTTTAAAACCTCCAGTTGATGGAGCACTCACAATTAAACAGAGTTGGAAGGGATCTTGGAGGTCATCTAGTCCAACCCTCTGCTCAAGCAGGAGACTTGGCCTAGGCCATTTCAGACAAGCGGCTGTCCAGTCTCTTCTTAAAAACCTCCAGTGATGAAGTACCCGCAACTTCTGGTGGCAGGCTGTTCCACTGGTTAATTGTCCTCACTGTCTGGGAATTTCTCCTTAATTTCAGGTTAATTTTTCAAAAAATTGACCATTTTTTTCCAATAATTTTGTTTTTGTTTGATCGCAAGTTGCGTTGATCAGAAAGGAGAATCAATTCATTGTCTGTCTGAATAAGAGGTTGCAGGGAACTTTTTCTTTTTCCAATAAAAATGGAATACATTTTACTAAAAATTTAATTTTAATACATTTTCTAAAAATTTAATAAATGCAATAACTTCATAAAATTTTAACAATTTATCATATAACTGAAATGATGTAGTCATTCAAATTCTTAAGAGAAATTCCTTGTGCGCCTAACCACACTTGGCTAAGTAAAGTACGGATTAAATTTTAATTAAAATATATTTAAAAAAAACTTTTTCTTAACATTTAAACTCTCAGGCCTGCAGGCATATTTCCTTTTGGGATCTTTGGCCTGCCACACTTTCTATTCTTCTACTATGCTTTTTCTATGGTGGGGAAATGGGAGGTGGGGATTGTATGGAGTTAGATGCGATGTAGCCATAACAACATTCTTTCTAGAAAACCAAGGTCATCTGTTGTCTTTGCACCTCTGCACCTGACCGGAACTGGAGGGGTGAAAGCTGCCAGCATGGCAGTGGGAAATTGGACCATGGGATGGGCTTGTGGGTGTGGGGGACAAGATCTTGAACTTTCAACTGGGTGGGGAAAACCGGGACGTTTTCAGATTCGGGTTTTCCCAGATGTGCCAACGTGGCTCTCTTCATCAATTGGGACTTTGAGGAATCCTTTGCCTTGGACTCTGATTTAATTCTGGATGCTATTTGGAACAGCTTGAATAGAGTGATGGACACGCTTAAATTAAGCATTTGGCCCTATTTCCTCATCATCTATTTTATTTATTTTGAAAAAAAAATCACTCAGGTTTTGTTTTTTGTGGAAGTTGTAGAAAAGATATGGGGGAGGGTGTGACTTGGGGATATGAAATATTACGTTTTCTTGAGGTTTTTAAAGAAGAAAGTCAAGAGCTGCCTCTTGCGAATAATTGAGCATGTTTTCCTGCATCTAATGAAGGGGTTAGACTAGATGACCTTTAGGGCACTTTCTTCACATGCCACAGTATTGGGAGTTTTTAATGTTATAAGAAGGGGAAATTGTTCGCTCGGCTTTGGACCCTAAACAGGTAATTCTTCAGAAGCCGGACAATACTTGGGAGACAGACTTCTCCCTACAAAAAGGCAGTTTTCAAACAGCCTAACATTATTCACAGTTAATGTTGACTAAATGTGGGACTTGCCTGAAGGCCTTTAACGGTACAACAGAGACAACTCACAAGGAGTCCTTGGGTTTGGGTTATTCACAGAATTGCAAAAATGAGGTTTCATAAGTTGTTGTTGCTGTTGTAAGAAAGAGGAAAGGAGAAGGGAGGGAGGGATTAATTGTAAAGTGAGGTTTAATAAGTTGTGTTGCTTTTGGAAGAAAGAAGGAAGTGAAAAGAGGAGGAAGGAAGGAAAGAGGGAGGGAGGGAGGGAGAAGTAGAGTTGTAAAATTAGGTTTAATAAGGTATTGCTTTTGGAAGAAAGAAGAAAGTGAAAAAGGAGGAAGGAAGGAAGGAAGGAAGGAAGGAAGGAAGGAAGGAAGGAAGGAAGGAAGGAAGGAGGGAGGGAGGGAGGGAGGGAGAGAGAGTAGGGAGAAGTAGAATTGTAAAATTAGGTTGAATAAGTTGTGTTGCTTTTGGAAGAAAGAAGAAAGTGAAAAAAGGAGGAAGGAAAGAAGGAAGGAAGGAAGGAGGGAGGGAGGGAGGGAGGGAGGGAGAGAGAGTAGGGAGAAGTAGAATTGTAAAATTAGGTTGAATAAGTTGTGTTGCTTTTGGAAGAAAGAAGAAAGTGAAAAAAGGAGGAAGAAAGGAAGGAGGGAGGGAGGGAGGGAGAGAGAATAGGGAGAAGTAGAATTGTAAAAAAGGTTTTAATAAGTTGTGTTGCTTTTGGAAGAAAGAAGAAAGTGAAAAAAGGAGGAAGGAAGTGTGGGAAGGGAACTTCACCAAGACAGTGTTGGAAGGAAGGAAGGGAGGGAGGGAGGGAGGGAGGGAGGGAGGGAGGGAAGGAGGGAGGGAGAGTAGGGAGAAGTAGAATTGTAAAAAAAGGTTTAATAAGTTGTGTTGCTTTTGGAAGAAAGAAGAAAGTGAAAAAAAATGAGGAGGAAGAGGATAAGGATAGGAGGAAGGAAGGGGGAGAGAGAGAGAAAGAAAGGAAGAAAGAGGGAGAAAGAGAGAGAGAGAAAGAAAGAGGGAGGGAGGGAAGAGAAAGAAAGAGGGAAAGAGGGAGGGAGGAAAGAGAAAGAAAGAAAGAAAGAAAGAAAGAAAGAAAGAGGGAGGGAGGGAGGAAATAGAAAGGAAGGAAGGAAGGAAGGAAGGAAGGAAGAAAGAAAGAAAGAAGAAGAAAGAAAGAAAGAAAGAAAGAAAGAAAGAAAGAAAGAAAGAAAGAAAGAACCTTTGCATTTCAGTTGGGGTTAAATACAGACTAAACTGCAGCGTTTGGAAGAAAGGGCTGTTCCAAACATAATCTTTCACTTTCAAGGAGCTCTTCAGGCAGCGTAGGGAGCCAGGCAGTGTTATATGTGCTGCACATCGCACCGCTTGTTTTTCTATGCCCTGCAGATGTTCTCTTGTCTCTGCTGGCGGGAGGAGGAGGGGGAGAGAGAACCGTACGGGGTGCAGAGGTGAGCAACACGGCTGCCCTGGAAGCGGCAGTGCTGGGTGAGAAGTCTCATCTCTTTGCGCCCTCTGGTGGTGGTGCTTGGCATTTGTACAGTACAGCCCTGGACGTCAACTCCCAGAATTCCCCAGCAAACATGCTTTAAAATGAGTGGAATTGGTAGCTCTTTATTCAGTGACAACTATGTACAATCCAGCAAAGACTCTTATCTGGCAGCAGCCCTTTTATAGGGAGCTGTCAGACCTCTCGACCAATCAGGTTTGAGTATTGTTCCCGCCGGAACGGAGGACCTTGGTGGAAACTACCATATTGTCTGTCAGTATGTAACAGACTTCCACTCCCAGAATCCCCCAGTCAGCACATGAGGATCCTAACTCTTGGGTGCTAAAGGAGGGTAAGTTAAATGGGCTTAGAGCAGGGATGGAATCCTCCCGGTTCGGCCCGGTTTGACTGAACCTGTAGGGACGATTGTCCGGTTCCACCACAAAACTGCGTTCGACTAAAGCGCGCTCGACGAAACCGCGTAGCTGACGTCATCACAGCGCGACGAAAAAAGCATGCTGTAAATGCTAAAGCTAAAATTAACCCCTAAACCTAAACCTAACCCCCCTAAACCTAATCCTAAACCTAACCCTTAACCTAACCCTAAACCTAAACCTAAACCTAACCCTTAACCTAACGCTAAACCTAATCCTAACCTTAACCTAACCCTAAACCTAACCCTAACCCTTAACCTAACCCTAACCCTAACCCTAACCTTAACCTAACCCTAAACCTAACCCTAACCCTTAACCTAACGCTAAACCTAATCCTAACCCTAACCCTAACCCTAACGCTAACCCTAACCCTAACCCTAACCCTAACCCTAACCCTTAACCTAATGCTAAACCTAATCCTAACCTTAACCTAACCCTAAACCTAACCCTAACCCATAACCTAACGCTAAACCTAATCCTAACCCTTAACCTAACCCTAAACCTAACCCTAACCCTTAACCTAACCCTAACCCTAACCCTAACCCTAACCCTAACCCTAACCCTAACCCTAACCCTAACCCTAACCCTATCCCTAACCCTAACCCTAACCCTTAACCTAACCCTAAACCTAACCCTTAACCTAACCCTAACCCTAACCCTAAACCTAACCCTAACCTTAACTTGAATCGGCTTGCTTTCAAAGCGCTATTTAAAACGCCCTTTTTTCCCGGCGGTTACTGTTGTCGCCCCTGCTGATGACGTCAGCGACGTGGTTTAACCGGGCGCGCTTTACTACTACTTGGTAGTAAAGAAAGAAAGCTTCCGAGGAAGCTTCCCCCCAACCCCCCAACCCCCCACTTTTTAAAGCATTTTTTTCCCTGCCAGTTCGGGTGAATCAACAGGGGGCATGCTTTGGGAGATAGAAATGATGGACAATTCTTAAAACACACATACAGGTGGCTCTTGACTTATGACCACAATTGAGCCCGAAATTCCTGTCGCTAAGAGGGATTCCATCCCTCTGTATATTTTACGACCTCTCCGGCCACTCCTATTAAGCCGATCCCGGCAGTTGTTTCAGTTAGTCACACGGTCGTTAAGTGAATCCGGCTTCCCCATGGACTTTGCTTGTCAGAAGGTCGCAAAAGGGGATCACATGACCCCGGGATATGGCAACGGTCACAAGTACGAACCAGTTGCCATGCGTCCAAAATTTTGAATCACGTCACGGGATGGTGCAATTGTAAATGTGGGAAATGGACACGAGTCACTTTTTTTTCAGTGCCGTCGTGAGTTTGAATGGTCATTAAGTGAATGGCTGTAAATTGAAGACTACCTATAGAACTCAGAATTACACATTGTGCATAGCAAATTGTTCCGCTGTAGTATATGGCAGGTGAATAGAATAGAACAGAATAGGAATAGGAATTGGAATAGGAATAGGAATAGGAATAGGAATAGGAATAGGAATAGGAATAGGAATAGGAATAGGAATAGGAATAGGAATAGGAATAGGAATAGAATAGAATAGAATAGAATAGAATAGAATAGAATAGCAGAGTTGGAAGGGACCTTGGAGGTCTTCTAGTCCAACCCCCTGCTTAGGTAGGAAACCCTACACCACTTCAGACGAAAGGTTATCCAACATCTTCTTAAAGACTTCCAGTGTTGGAGCATTCACAACTTCTGGAGGCAACTTCTGTTCCACCGATTAATTGTTCTCACTGTCAAGAAAATTCCTCCTCAGTTCTAAGTTGCTTCTCTCCTTGATTAGTTTCCACCCATTGCTTCTTGTTCTACCCTCAGGTGCCTTGGAGAATAGTTTGACTCCCTCTTCATTGTGGCAACCCCTGAGATATTGGAAGATTGCTATCATGTCTCCCCTAGTCCTTCTTTTCATTAAACTTGACCTACCCAGTTCCTGCAACCGTTCTTCACATGTTTTAGCCTCCAGTCCCCTCATCCTCTTTCTTGCTCTTCTCTGCATTCTTTCCAGAGTCTCCGCATCTTTTCTACATTGTGGTGACCAAAACTGGATGCCGTATTCCAAGGGTGGCCTTACCAAGGCCTTATAAAGTGGTATTAACCCTTCACGTGATCTTGATTCTCTCCCTCTGTTGATGCAGCCTAGAACTGTGTTGGCTTTTTTGGCAGCTGCTGCCCACGGCTGGCTCCTATTTAAACGGTTGTCCACTAGGACTCCCAAGATCCCTCTCACAGCTACTACTATTGAGCAAGATACCTCCTATACTGTACCTGTGCATTTGGTTTTTCATGCCTAAATGTAGAATCTTACTTTTTTCACCATTGCATTTCATTTTGTTCAAGTCTGTCAAGATCCTTCTGTATCTTCAGCTGGGGACTTTCATCAGAATGCTGTTGCACAATACGTGTGTTCGCACACACCAACCTGTCCTTTACTACTAGTATTAAGCCAGATGTGGTTAGCGCACGTGCTTCCTTTCCGTGGTGTAACTAGAGCAGAAAACACATTGTGCAGGAGGGGAAAAACCAATTCAACCTGTCTTAGAAAACATCTCAATTTCACTTAGAAATCTAAGCCTTTACCCCCATCTTGTGGTGGTGAAGATTTTTGCTGAAAGCAGCTGAGATATCCATCAAACTAACATGTCTTTCCATAGGAATTCCATAGAAGCCTAGGGCTGGTAGGGACCTTGGAGGTCATCTTGTCCAACCCCCTGCTCAAGCTGGAGACCCTATACCATTTCAAACCATGGATTGTCCAATCTCTTCTCAAAAAACTCTCCGGTGATGGAGCAACTACGACTTCTGGAGGCAACTTCTGCTCCACTGATTAATTGTTCTCACTCTCCTTAGTTCTAAGTTGCTTCTCTCCTTGATTAGAATACAGACTAACAGATTTGGAAGGGACCTTGTAGGTCATCTAGCCCAACCCTCCCACCCGAGCAGGAGACGCCACACCATTTCTGACAGATGGCTCTCCAGTCTCTCCTTGAAAGCCTCCAGTGATGAAGTTCCCACAACTTCTCTCCTCTCCTCAACTCTTTAACAGATAAACAGTTGGAAGGGACCTTGTAGGTCATCCAGTCCAACCCCCCACCCAAGCAGGAGACCTTACACCATTTCTGACAGATGGCAGTTCAGTCTCTTCTTGAAAGTCTCCAGCGATAAAGTTCTCACAACTTCTGAAGGCAACTTCTGTGTCCATGGGTTGATTGTTCTCACTGTCGGAAAATTTCTCCTTATTTCTAGGTGCTTTGGAAAACAGGTTGACATACACACCCTTCCTCTCTGCAGCAGCCCCTCAAATATTAGAAGGCTGCTATCCTGTCATCCCTAGTCCTTCTCTTCACTAGATTAGACATATCCAATTCCTGCAAGCATTCATCATATGTTTTAGTCTCCAGTCCCCTAATCCTCTTTGTTGCTCTTCTCTGCACTCTTTCTAGAGTCTCCGCATCTTTTCTACATCGTGGAGATCAAAACTGGATGCAAATATTCCAAGTGTGGCCTTATCAAGGCCTTATAAAGTGGTATTAACCCTTCACGTGATCTTGATTCTCTCCCTCTGTTGATGCAGCCTAGAACTGTGTTGGCTTTTTTGGCAGCTGCTGCACACGGCTGGCTCATATTTCAGTGATTGTCCCCTAGGACTCCAAGATCTCTCTCCCAGTTGCTATAATGAAGACGCTGTCTCTTTTCCCTTTCTTACACCGTAGGATTTACTGCTGAGTAAAACCCTAGCAAAGTCCGTTCGGGACAAAGGGGCTGAGCAGGGCTATAATGCAAGCATACAATGATATTTTTAATAAGTGTTTCGATCATGATTACATTGGACTTACAATGATTCACATCGAAATGATGCTTTTCGGGCTGCTTGTTGATGGCTTCATGCAGGGGTTTCTAACCTTGGCAACGGGTGTGGGCTTCAATTCCCAGAATTCCCCAGCCAGCTTCTGAGAGTTGAAGTTCTCACAACTTAAAGATGCTCAGGTTGGGAATTGAATGCAACTTGCAAGTTTCGGTGACTTTGAAAAATACTGACACGAATGACACAAACAGACGGGCGGGTCACATGGCTAAGATAATCGAGATATTGGATAATTGGATGAATTCTGATGATCCCAGAGGAAGAGAACAGCTCCTGCGCGGACACATTGCGCCACGATGTGCCACGATGCGCCGAAGAAACGCAGGTTGTGTCTTCCGTCCCAACGATTACAAGACAGGGCTGCAAGTAAACAAGGAGAAATAAAGTCGTTTAAAGACAGTTCAAAGTTACGGCGGCCTCAGGACAACTGACTTATGGCCCATCCTCGGAGTTACGACTGTCACACCATACCAGTGATCACATGATCGCCATTTGGAACAGGCTCTGAATAATGCGGCATCTTGAAGTCACCTGATTGTGACCGGAAATCTTCCCAGCCAGTTTCCAACGGTCAATTGGGGAAGGCGGACTCGCTTAATGACTGCAATTCACTTAATGACTGCCTGTTTCACTTAATGACCATGGTAGAAATGGTCATAAAATCAGATCCGGTCATACAAGATGGGCAGCAAATAAATTTCAAAATAATAAAATAAAAATAAAATAATAAAATAAATAAAATAATAAAATAAAATAAAATAATAAAATATAATAAAATAAAATAATAAAATAAAATAAATAAAATAAAATAAAATAATAAAATAAAATAAATAAAATAAATAAAATAAATAAAATAAATAAAATAAATAAAATAAATAAAATAAATAAAATAAATAAAATAAAATAAAATAAAATAAATAAAATAAAATAATAAAATAAAATAAAATAAAATAATAAAATAAATAAAATAAATAAAATAAATAAAATAAATAAAATAAATAAAATAAATAAAATAAATAAAATAAATAAAATAAATAAAATAAATAAAATAAATAAAATAAATAAAATAAAATAAAATAAATAAAATAAAATAATAAAATAAAATAAAATAATAAAATAAATAAAATAAATAAAATAAATAAAATAAATAAAATAAATAAAATAAATAAAATAAATAAAATAAATAAAATAAATAAAATAAATAATAAAATAATAATAAAATAAAATAATAAATAAAATAAAATAGATCGGGGGGAAAAAGCAGGTCCCAATCAGATTATCAGGGCCATCCTCTTGACTTTTTTGACTGCTCCCGAGAAAATCTACATGAATTTTGTTCTACTTTATGGGACTTTCTCCTCCTCCCCACTTTTCAAGGGGAAATAAATACAAAGAAGTCCTCAACTTATGACAGTTCATTTAGTGACCGTTCAAAGATACAGCAGCACTGAAAAAAATGACTTACGACCGTTTTTCACAGCTACCACCTTTTCAACATCCTTACGATTACGTGATCAAAATTCAGATGCTTGGCAACTGGTTCATACTTATGACGGTCGCAGTGTCCCGGGGTGACGTGATCCCCTTTTGCGACCTTCTGACAAGCAAATTCAACGGGGGAGACGGATTCCCTTAACGACCGTGTGACTTACAACTGCAGTGACTCACTTAACCACTGCAGCAAGAAAGGTCTTTCAATGGGGCAAGACTCAGATAACCTTTGTCTCACTTAGCAACGGAAATGTGGTCGTACGTCGAGGGCTGCCTTTAATGACTCAATCAGGACCCCAAAAGAAAGACAGGCAGGGAACAAAATATCAAAATTAAACCAACTTGGGCAGGGACTTCTTCCGGATGTCTTGCTCTTCGGAATCGGCACCATCCTCGGAAATCGGTTTGAGGGATCCCTCTCGTTTCCCGTCTCTTAGAATTGGCACCAAAGTCTTCCAGTTCTTTCCTGAAACTGACACAATAATTAAGATTTAATGTTAGGTCCCTTGCTTAATCCTTTGACCTTCAAGCCTGTTTTTTTTAGCGAGGGTCAGCAAGATTTATCTGCCATTATTTAATACAATACAATACAATAGGAGAGTTGGAAGGGACCTTGGAGGTCTTCTAGTCCAACCCCCTGCCTAGGCAGGAAACCCTGTACCGTTTCAGACGGATGGCTCTCCAACATCTTCTTAAAGACTTCCAGTGTTGGGGCTTTCACAACTTCTGGAGGCAACTTCTGTTCCACTATTTTGTTCTATTTTATTCTATTTTGTTATTATTATACTTTCTATCTTCTATTCCATATTTATTCTATGCTACTATTCTATTCTTATTCTATTTAATTATTCTATTCTATTTTCTATTGTATTCTATACAATAGCAGAGTTGGAAGGGACCTTGGGGGTCTTCTAGTCCAACCCCCTGCCTAGGCAGGAAATCCTATACCGTTTCAGACAAATGGCTATCCAACATCTTCCTAAAGACTCCCAGTGTTGGGGCATTCACAACTTCTGGAGGCAACTTCTGTTCCACTGATTCATTGTTCTCACTGTCAGGAAATTTCTCCTCAGTTCTAGATTGCTTCTCTCCTTGATTAGTTTCCACCCATTGCTTCTTGTTCTACCTTCAGGTGCCTTGGAGAATAGTTTGACTCCCAAATCTTCTTTGGGGCAACCCCTGAGATCTTGGAAGACTGCTATCATGTCTCCCCTGGTCCTTCTTTTCATTAAACTAGACATACCCAGTTCCTGCAACCATTCCTCATATGTTTTAGCCTCCAGTCCCCTCATCCTCTTTGTTGCTCTTCTCTGCACTCTTTCTAGAGTCTCCGCATCTTTTCTACATCGTGGTGACCAGAACTGAATGCCGTATTCCAAGTGTTCATTGAGATTCACCAGGAAATCAAATTTCATTGAGGTTTCTCCAGGAAATCAACCCCAAGGAGAGATCCCAATTTTTTGCACACATTGTCCTCCCCTTCGCATGGGTTTTGCCTCCTGAAGCCAGACAAACCCCATCTAAACCCGAGTTATTATTATTCCCACAAAATATTTCCTACATTTAACAATTTTTTTTATTAGTTTATAATATGGCATACAAAAATAAATATAAAAGAAGTAAACAGTAGGGAAATGA
Source organism: Thamnophis sirtalis (assembly GCF_051295495.1). Taxonomy (NCBI): domain Eukaryota; kingdom Metazoa; phylum Chordata; class Lepidosauria; order Squamata; family Natricidae; genus Thamnophis; species Thamnophis sirtalis. Next base: position 3,431,804 of record NW_028261397.1, on the reverse strand, counting down.
GGGAAGGGGGAAGAGGAAAATGGGGGAAAGCAAGGGGGGAGGGAAGAAAAAAATGCATTGACTTCCGACTCACTTAAGTGCAGTAAAAATAAGGCATTAACATGGTGGGAAGCCTTGCGCAGCCCCGCGCCCCGCTTCGGCTTCCAGGTTGGTGCATGAGGCCTTTCAGGCCCAAAATGGGGCACC